>NC_141874.1:46334847-46637877 GCF_056163025.1 Triticum urartu | reverse complement strand
TATGATCCGGCTTTTCTTCAGGTGCTTGCATTTCCGTCCAATCATTAATGAAATCAACAAGTGCTTGAGACTTAATCGCTGTCCGAGGCACATATTTCAAACCGTACGGCCCCAGCTCTATAGCCCACTTTGCAATCCGGCCAGTTGCTTCCCGGTTCTGAATGATATCTCCCGAAGGAGCAGAACTGACCACCGTAATTGGGTGCCCTTGGAAGTATTGCTTAAGCTTCCGGCTTGCCATAAAAACTCCGTACACCAGCTTCCGCCAATGCGGATACCTTTGCTTGGACTCAATGAGTACCTCGCTGATATAATAGACCGGACGTTGAACCGGATGCTCCTTACCTGCCTCCTTTCGTTCCACCACAACAACCACGCTGACCGCACGAGCATTAGCAGCAACATATAGCAGTAACGGCTCCTTGTCAATGGGAGCGGCGAGCACAGGCGGATTGGCCAATTGCCGCTTTAAGTCCTCAAACGCTTCATCACCAGCAGAACTCCAAGCGAACTGATCTGTCTTCTTCAACATCTGATACAAAGGGATCGCCTTCTCACCAAGGTGGCTGATAAACCGGCTTAAGGAAGCAATCCGGCCTGCCAGGCGTTGAACATCATTGATACACTTCGGTTTAGCCAGGGAGGTGATGGCTGTGATCTTCTCCGGATTAGCCTCAATTCCCCTGTTGGACACCAGAAAACCCAATAACTTGCCCGCCGGTACACCAAAGAAACACTTGTCCGGATTAAGCATCATCTTGTACGTCCTTAGTTTATCAAAGGTTTCCTTCAAATCATCAACTAGAGTCTCCTTCTCCCTGGATTTAACCACGATATCATCCACGTAAGCATGTACATTACGGCCAATCTGCTTGTGAAGACAATTTTGTACACACCGTTGATAAGTTGCCTGGGCACTTTTGAGCCCAAAGGGCATAGACACATAGCAGAAGGCTCCAAAGGGAGTTATGAATGCCGTCTTCTCCTGGTCCTTAACTGCCATTTTGATCTGATGATAGCCAGAATATGCATCCCAAAAACTTAAACGCTCACAACCCGCCGTAGCATCAATGATTTGATCAATACGGGGGAGGGCAAAAGGATCTGCTGGACAAGCTTTATTAAGATCTGTGTAATCCACACACATATGCCAGGTGCCGTTTTTCTTAAGGACTAGCACCGGATTGGCAAGCCACTCAGGGTGAAAAACTTCAACAATAAAACCAGCTGCTAAGAGCCTGGCTACCTCTTCTCCAATCGCCTTGCGTCTTTCTTCGTTAAACCGGCGAAGGAACTATTTCACCGGTTTGTATTTAGGATCCACATTAAGTATGTGCTCAGCGAGTTGCCTCGGTACACCTGGCATGTCAGAGGGCTTCCATGCAAAAATGTCCCGATTCTCATGGATGAACTCGATGAGCGCGCTTTCCTATTTCGGATCCAAGTTGGCACTAATGCTGAACTGCTTGGACGAATCGCCAGGTACGAAGTCAACAAGCTTAGTTTCTGCTGCCGATTTGAACTTCAGGGCCGGATCATGCTCCGTAGTTGGCTTCTTCAACGGAGTCATGTCCGTCGGATCAACATTGTCTTTATAGTACTTCAACTCCTCGGTGGCACAAACCGACTCTGCATAAGCCGCATCTCCTTCCTCGCATTCCAAAGCGATTTTGCGGCTTCCGTGAACCGTTATTGTCCCCTTGTGACCCGGCATCTTGAGCTGCAAATACACATAATAGGGCCGAGCCATAAACTTGGCGTATGCCGGACGCCCAAACAGGGCATGATATGGACTTTGGATTTTCACCACTTCAAACGTTAATGTCTCCGACCTGGAATCATGATCATCCCCAAAGGCCACTTCAAGAGCTATCTTACCAACGGGATATGCTGATCTGCCAGGCACTACACCGTGGAATACTGTATTGGACGGTTTGAGATTCTTATCTGTAAGTCCCATACGACGGAAGGTCTGATAGTATAGGATGTTAATGTTGCTCCCTCCATCCATGAGCACCTTGGTGAACTTATAACCTCCCACCTGAGGTGCCACCACCAGAGCCAACTGACCCGGATTATCGACCTGGAGTGGGTGATCCTCTCTGCTCCATATGATTGGCTGTTCAGACCAACATAGATAACGGGGTGTGGCCGGTTCAACAGAGTTGACTTCCCGCCTCTGAACCTTTCGGTCTCGCTTGTCCAAGCTAGTGGTAAAGACATGGTACTGCCCATTACTCAACTGCTTTGGGTTGCTTTGGTAACCTGACTGTTGCTGCTGTTGGTTGTAACCACCCTGGTTGTTCTGATTATTTTGACCATTATGTCCGCCCGGATTACCATTAAATCCCGAACCGGAACTTCCTCCACCGTAACCCGGCCCGGACCCTGAGCCACCGCCAGATCCGTGATCATACCGGAAATTATTAGAATTTTTGAACTCCTGCATAATAAAGCAATCCTTCCAAAGGTGTTTTGCTGGCTCCTCCTTCGTCCCATGTCTTGGACAGGGCTGGCTTAGCAGATAGTTCAGGCGGTTTGGGTTGGGGTTGGGCGCTCCACTACGATTTTTCAGCCTACCCTTGCGTCGCTGGCCATTTTCCTGTACGTTGGTATTAGCCACAAAATCCATGTTGCCATCCGCTTTACGCTTGCCTCCTCCGCCATTGCCTACCCAGTGATGCTGCTGACCTTTGGAGTTGCTGTTCTTCTTCCCCTTCCCTATCTTGTCATCATCAGATTCGGGATCCTTGGTACTATCAGAATCAGCATATTTTACCAAAGCGGCCATGTCGGTGCAATGACGCTTCATCCGTCCCAATTTCAACTTCAGGGGCCCAAACCGGCAGTTGCCTTCTAGGGTTAATACTGCGGTGTCAGCGTTGATGCGGTCTGAGGAGTGCAACACTTGTGAAACCCGGCGCACCCAATGATTTGTTGACTCTCCTTCCTCCTGGACGCATGCAGCTAAGTCCACTATCGACATAGGCTGTTTACAGGTATCCTTGAAATTGTTGATAAACCGGGCTCGTAATTGGGCCCATGAACTGATAGAATTAGCGGGCAAGCTTTTTAACCAAGTACGGGCCGTTCCTTCAAGCATCATGGTGAAGTATTTCGCACACGCCGTGTCATCCACATCAAGCATCTCCATGGCCATCTCATAGCTCTCTACCCATGTCTCTGGTGGTTGATCCGCCGTATAATTTGGTACCTTGCGGGGGCCTTTGAAATCCTTGGGCAAGCACACGTTGCGTAAAGCGGGGACGAGGCAAGGCACCCCCAAAGAACTAGAAGTAACACTAGGTTCGATCGAAATGGTTGGATGAACCGGCATGAGCTGCCGAGCCTGATGCTGTGCGGCTAACTCGGCCTCCCTACGCGCTCGGGCCCGGTTCACCACTTCCTGAGCGTCATCAGCACCACCCGTCGGGTTGTTGTCCCGGGGTGCCCCACGTCGTTCATTACTCGACACTGCCGGTTCATCCATATGTCTGCTATAGCTCCGGCTTGGACGAGGGGTCGAGTGGATCCGGTCGCGGCTGTACGAGTATGCTTCCTGTTGGGCCAAAGCGGTCCTCAGAAGTTCCTTGACCCGCCGTGTCTCTACTGCCTGTGGCGAGTCACCTTCAATTGGAATGGCCTCCAGCCGTGCAGCAGCGGCAACAAGATTGTCCATTGGGCTGGAGTAGTGACCCGGGGGTGTTAAAGCAGCATGAGGTAGAACGGTGTTTTGATGAGGTGGGTCGATCTGACGAGGCTGAACCGGTGTACCGGTCCCAGGGGCTTCTGCCTGGTTCCCCTCCAGTGGATTGCCGGCTCTTGGCCCTGGAGTGTTGAAAAGGTCTCTGGCCTCGAAAACCGGAGGTAAGCGGGACCGGTGCTTCCTCCTCATGACTTCATGTGATGCGCTCTGGTATAACATAAGCCTGTAGGCCTGTGCGTCTAAAGCAGCCCGCTCTGCGGCCATCTTGGTGTCCTCAGCCGCCAGATCCGCCTTGGCCTGGGTGATCTGTTCCTTTACCTTTGCAATCTCCATATTGTGAACGTCCTGATCTGGCGGATTAACTTCCGCCATAAGCACAGCCAACGCATCAAATAGCTCTGATAGAACCTGAGCCGGCGGGCGCACAGGGCCTCCTGCCCCGGCGGCCGTTGCTTCTGCTGAAACGAAAATTGTTGCCGCAGCTGTCGAAGAATGAAGCGCTGCTTGTGTTCCAGCCATGAATACTCCAACCCGGTTGGGCAGATCAGAGGGGTCCAGAATACTGTCGCCATCGGAACAGCTCCCAATCCGGCCATCTTGTAGCTGATAAAGAGATTCAGTTTCTCCGGTCGAAGATTCGTCACCAGAACAAATGACAGTCGCCCCGCGAAATCCCGATCCGTCCTCATGACTTCCTCCATGGATGACTCCCACGAAGGCACGCTTCATGACTGGTTTAACCCGGGCGGATTGCGCACGCTGAGCCGTCTCGACGAGGTCGGTGCAGATGTCCGGCTCGGGGCCCGGTTCACCGATCTTCCCAATGAAAACGTGAATGCTACCAAAGGGGACCCGGTACCCGTACTCAACTGAGCCGGCCTCGGGGCCCCAGCCTGCATCGTCGATGTAGAGCCTGCCGCGATGACTCTTAGTCATCCGGCCTACAGCATAGCCTTCGAGTCCTTCAAAGCGACCCTCCAAGAACCGGAAACCATCATGCGATAGCCCCACGGTGGGCGCCAACTGTCGTGGTTTTGTCACGGCAGATGTCCTAGAGAAAGGACTTAGTCATGGAGCCATCGCTACGGGTTAGCTTGAAGGGGTTAAAGCGGACACAAGGACGCAAGAGAGTTTATACTAGTTTGGCCCCTTCAATGAAGGTAAAAGCCTATTTCTAGTTGTGATGGAATTGATGGGTGTTTCGATGACTAGGGAGCGAATAAGCTTCGCCTATGTCTCGAGTCGTTGTCTGTCCTCCTTGAACCGCCGCCGGGTCGTCCCCTTATATACATGGGTGACGCCTGCCGGTTCAGAGAGTCCCAACACCGGTTCATACTCGTATCTGGGTTGGTCTCTCCTTGTTCCTAACTCATATTACAAGTATGTGCACAAAGCTGATGTACGGCTACAGGTTGTAAACCGACTACGGGCCCTGGGCCTTTATCTGCCTCTTTGGGCTTTAACACCTTTGAACTACTGATGGAGTTAATCCGACCCAGGTAGGCCGGTTTATGCCCAGTATTAATATCCCCAACAGGGTCCAACCATGTCAAGCCCCCAGACCACGAAGGGCCAAGTGATGGGGATAGTTTGGAGGGTGGTGTGTGGCATATGGCTTTGGTTTGCAAAAAGTTGGCAACCGACACATCGTTGGACTAAGTCCTGGGCGTCTGCCCGGGCCGTCGGCCAATAAAAGCCTGTGCGGAAGGCCTTGCTTACAAGGGACCGAGCTGCAGTGTGATGACCGCCGAGTCCGGCATGAATTTCTGCCAGGAGGTTCCTCCCTTCCTCTTCGGAGATGCACCTTTGAAGGACTCCGGTAGTGCTTTTCTTATAAAGCTCTCCCTCATGGACTTTATAGGCTTTAGATCGCTGCACTATGCAGCGTGCCTCATTTTGGTCCTCAGGGAGTTCCTTCCTAGTAAGGTAGGCAAGGAATGGTTCTGTCCACGGGGTGATGACGGCCATTATTACGTGGGCTGAAGGTGTTATTTCATTGGCAGAGCCTCCAATTATGTCAGAGTGTTCGGTGTCGGGCAGTGCGGTTGGGTCTGGGTTGTTATTGCCGGGTTCCCCTTCCCATACTACGGATGTCTTGAACAGCCTTTCCAAGAAGATTTGGGGGGGGGACTACATCACGTTTTGCGCCGATGCATGCCAGGACATCTGCCGCCTGATTATTTTCCCGGGCTATATGGTGAAATTCGAGCCCTTCGAACCGAGCGGACATTTTTAGGACGGCGTTGCGATAAGCTGCCATTTTTGGATCCTTGGCATCAAAGTCTCCATTTATTTGGGGTATTGCGAGGTTCGAGTCCCCGCGCACCTCTAGGCGCTGAATGCCCATGGATACTGCCATCCAGAGACCATGTAAAAGGGCCTCATATTTGGCTGCATTGTTGGAGTCTGTGTACATTATCTGGAGTACGTATTGAACTGTGTCTCCTGTGGGGGACGTCAGAATGACGCCAGCCCCTAGACCGGCCAACATTTTGGAGCCGTCGAAGTGCATGACCCAGTTTGAATATGTGCCGTACTCTTTAGGGAGTTCGGCCTCTGTCCATTCTGCGACGAAGTCGGCCAAAACTTGCTACTTGATAGCTCGCCGTGGCTTGTAAGTTATGTCGAACGGGAGGAGCTCAATGGCCCATTTTGCAATCTGGCCCGTCGCGGTTGTTTATAATATCGTTAAGTGGCACTTCCGAGGCTACTGTTATTGAACACTCTTGAAAGTAGTGTCGCAGCTTCCGGGATGCCATAAATACCGCGTACGCAATCTTTTGATAATGCGGGTACCGTGACTTGCACGGAGTAAGGACAGTGGACACATATTAGACCGGCTTTTGAAGGGGGAATTTGTGTCCGTCCGTTTCTCGTTCGACGACGAGCACTGCGCTTACGACCTGATGGGTTGCTGCAATGTATAATAGCATTGGTTCGCCAATGTTTGGCGCGGCCAGGATTGGGTTTGTTGCCAAGATGGCTTTTATTTCATCGAGTCCGGCCGTGGCTGCATCCGTCCACTCAAAGTGTTCGGTGTGCCGAAGGAGGCGGTAAAGGGGTAGGGCCTTTTCTCCCAAGCGGGAGATAAAGTGGCTTAGAGCCGCCAAGCATCCGGTTAATTTTTATATTTGTTTGAGGTCCTTCGGGATATCCAATTGTGACAGAGCTCGGATCTTGGCTGGATTTGCTTCGATTCCACTACCGGATACAATGAACCCAAGAGCTTTCCGGCTAGAACGACGAAAACGCATTTTTCCGGGTTGAGCTTGATGTCGTATGTTCGGAGGTTACCGAATGTTAGCCTCAAGTCGTCTACTAGAGATTCGACATGTCTTGTTTTAACGACCACATCATCTACGTATGCCTCCACTGTTTTGCCGATCTGGTTTGCCAGACATGTCTGAATCATGCGCTGATATGTTGCGCCAGCGTTTTTGACCCCGAAGGGCATTGTGTTGAAGCAGAATGGGTCGTATGGTGTGATGAATGCCGTTGCGGCTTGGTCTGACTCTGTCATCTTTATTTGATGGTAGCCGGAGTATGCGTCGAGGAAACACAACGAATCATGTCCTGCGGTAGCATCGATAATTTGATCGATGCGGCGGAGATGGAAGGGATCCTTTGGGCAAGCCTTGTTAAGGTCTTTAAAATCAACGCACGGGCGCCAGGATTTGTCCTTCTTTGGTACCATACCAGGTTTGCTAGCCAGTCTGGGTGTTTTATATCTTTGATGAATCCGGCCTCCAATAGCTTGGCTAGTTCCTCTCCCATGGCCAGTCTCTTAGGTTCGGAAAAACGCCGAAGAGCCTGTTTGACTGGCTTGAATCCTTTTAGGATATTTAAGCTGTGTTCGGCTAGCCTGCGTGAGATTCCTGGCATGTCTGAAGGGTGCCAGGCGAAAATGTCCCAGTTCTCACATAGGAACTCTCGCAGTGCGGCGTCTACATCAGGGTTTAACTGTGCCCCGATGGAAGCTGTTTTATTGGGGTTCGTTGGATGGACCTGGAATTTGACTATTTCGTCCGCCGATTTAAAGGAGGTGGACTTGGATCTTTTGTCGAGTATCACATCGTCCCTATTCACCATGGAGCGCAGCGCAGTCAGTTCCTCAGCCGCTAGGGCTTCGGATAGCGCCTCGAGGGCCAGTGCGGCTGTCTTGTTTTCGGCGCGGAGTGCTATGTCCGGATCACTAGCGAGAGTGATGATTCCGTTAGGCCCGGGCATCTTCAGCTTCATGTACCCGTAATGGGGTATTGCTTGGAAGATTGTAAACGCTTCCCGCCCTAGCAGAGCGTGATATCCGCTACTAAACGGGGCCACTTGGAACGTGACCTCTTCGGACCTGTAATTATCTGGCATGCCGAACACCACATCTAGTGTGATTTTTCCTGTACAGCGCGCTTCCCGACTGGGGATTATTCCTCTAAAGGTTGTGCTGCTTCGCTCAAAGCTAGCATCAACGTAACCATTTACGACAAGCTCTTTGTCACCTCCATAAACGAGAAACATATCCTTAGTCCTTTTTAGGTATTTAAGGATGTTCTTAACCGTTGTCCAGTGATCCGCTCCTGGATTACTTTGGTACCTCCCTGCTAAACTTATAGCAAGGCACACATCAGGTCTGGTACATAGCATTGCATACATGATAAAACCTATGGTCGAGGCATAGGGAATGGATTTCATTTTCTCTCTATCTTATGAAGTGTCCGGGCAATGAGTCTGACTCAACTTCACACCTTGTAACACAGGTAAGAACCCTTTGTTTGACTGATCCATTTTGAACTCCTTCAAAATTTTATCAAGGTATATGCTTTGTGAAAGTCCAATTAAGTGTCTTGATCTATCTATATAGATCTTGATGCCCAATATGTAAGCAGCTTCATCGAGGTCTTTCACTGAAAAATTCTTATTCAAGTATCGTTTTATGATATCCAGAAATTTTGTATTATTTCCAATCAACAATATGTCATCCACATATAATATTAGAAATGCTATAGAGCTCCCACTCACTTTCTTGTAAATACAGGCTTCTCCAAAAGTCTGTATAAGACCATATGCTTTGATCACACTATCAAAGCGTATATTCCAACTTCGAGAGGCTTGCACTAGTCTATAAATGGATCGCTGGAGCTTGCACACTTTTTTAGCACCTTTAGGATTGGCAAAACCTTCTGGTTGCATCATATATAACACTTCTTTATGAAATCCATTAAGGAATGCAGTTTTGACATCCATTTGCCAAATTTCATAATCATAAAATGCGGCAATTGCAGTAGGATTCGGACAGACTTAAGCATCGCTACGGGTGAGAAGGTCTCATCGTAGTCAACTCCTTGAACTTGTCAAAAACCTTTCGCAACAAGTCAAGCTTTTTAGACAGTAACATTGCCGTCAGCGTCAGTCTTCTTCTTGAAGATCCAATTTATTCTCTATGGCTTGCCGGTCATCAGGCAAGTCAACCAAAGTCCACACTTTGTTCTCATAAATGGATCCCATCTCAGATTTCACGGCCTCAAGCCATTTCACGGAATCTGGGCTCATCATCGCTTCCTCATAGTTCGTAGGTTTGTCATGGTCTAGGAACATGACTTCCAGAACAGGATTACCATACCACCTTGGTGCGGACCGAACTTTGGTTGACCTATGAGGTTCGGTAGTAACTTGATCTGAAGTTTCATGATCATCATCATTAGCTTCCTCACTAATTGGTGTAGGCATCACTGGAACTGATTTCTGTGATGAACCATTTTCCAATTCGAGAGAAGGTACAAGTACCACATTAAGTTCTACTTTCCTCCCACTCGCTTCTTTCGAGAGAAACTCCTTCTCTAGAATGGATCCATTCTTAGCAACGAATATATTTCCTTTGGATTTGTGATAGAAGGTGTACCCAACAGTTTCCTTTGGGTATCCTATGAGGATGCATTTCTCCGATTTGGGTTCGAGCTTATCAGGTTGAAGCTTTTTCACATAAGCATCGCACCCTAAACTTTAAGAAACGACAGCTTAGGTTTCTTGCCAAACCACCGTTCATATGATGTCATCTCAACGGATTTAGATGGTGCCCTATTTAACATGAATGCAGCCGTCTCTAAAGCATAACCCCAAAACGATAGTGGTAATGTTGGGGAACGCAGTATTTCAAAATTTTCCTACGATCACGCAAGATCTATCTAGGAGAAGCATAGCAATGAGAGGGGGAGAGTATGTCTACATACCCTCGTAGACCAAAAGCGGAAGCATTATGAAACGCGATTGATGTAGTCGAACGTCTTCGTGATCCAACCGATCAAGTAGCGAACGCACGACACCTCTACAATCTACACACGTTCAGCTCGGTGAAGTCCCTCGTACTCTTGATCCAGCTGAGGCTGAGGGAGAGTTTCTTCAGCACGACGGTGTGATGACGGTGATGATGAATTTACCGACACAGGGCTTCGCCTAAGCACTACAACGATATGACCGAGGTGGAATTCTGTGGAGGGAGGCACCGCACACGGCTAAACAATAAACTTGTGTGTCTATGGGGTGCCCCCTCCCCCGTATATAAAGGAGTGGAGGAGGGGAGGGCCGACCCTCATAGGGCGCGCCCAAGGGGGGAGTCCTACTCCCAGTAGGAGTAGGTTTCCCCCCTTCCTAGTAGGAGTAGGAGAAGAAGGAAGAGGGAGAGAGAGGGAAGGAAATGGGGGCCCGGCCCCCACCCAATTCGGATTGGGCTTGGGGGGGCGCCCTCCACCTGGCCACCTCCTCATCTCTCCCACTAAGGCCCAATAAGGCCCATTGACTCCCCGGGGGGTTCCGGTAACCCCCCGGTACTCCGGTAAATGCCTGAACTCATCCGGAACCATTCCGATGTCCAAACATAGCCTTCCAATATATCAATCTTTATGTCTTGACCATTTCGAGACTCCTCGTCATGTCCGTGATCACATCCGGAACTCCGAAGTACCTTTGGTACATCAAAACACATAAACTCATAATACCGATCATCATCGAACATTAAGCGTGCGGACCCTACGGGTTTGAGAACTATGTGGACATGACCGAGACTCACTTCTGGTCAATAACCAATAGCGGAACCTGGATGCTCATATTGGTTCCTACATATTCTACGAAGATCTTTATCGGTCAAACCGCATAACAACATACATTGTTCCCTTTGTCATCCGTATGTTACTTGCCCGAGATTCGATCGTCGGTATCTCAATACCTAGTTCAATCTCGTTACCGGCAAGTCTCTTTACTCGTTCTGTAATGCAACATCCCGCAACTAACTCATTAGTCACATTGCTTGCAAGTCTTATAGTGATGTGCATTACCGAGAGGGCCCAGAGATACCTCTCCGACAATCGGAGTGACAAATCCTAATCTTGATCTATGCCAACTAAACAAATACCATCGGAGACACCTGTAGAGCATATTTATAGTCACCCAGTTACGTTGTGACGTTTGATAGCACACTAAGTGTTCCTCCAGTATTTGGGAGTTGCATAATCTCATAGTCATCGGAACATGTATAAGTTATGGAGAAAGCAATAGGAATAAACTAAACGATCATAGTGCTAAGCTAACGGATGGGTCAAGTCAATCACATCATTCTCTAATGATGTGATTCCATTCATCAAATGACAACTCATGTCTATGGTTAGGAAACTTAACCATCTTTGATTAACGAGCTAGTCAAGTAGAGGCATACTAGTTACACTATGTTTGTCTATGTATTCACACATGTACTAAGTTTCCGGTTAATACAATTCTAGCATGAATAATAAACATTTATCATGATATAGGGAAATATAAATAACAACTTTATTACTACCTCTAGGGCATATTTCCTTCAGTCTCCCACTTGCACTAGAGTCAATAATCTAGATTACATTGTAATGATTCTAACACACATGGAGTCTTGGTGTTGATCATGTTTTGCTCGTGAGAGAGGCTTAGTCAACGGGTCTGCAATATTCAGATCCGTGTGTATCTTGCAAATCTCTCTGTCTACCTCCTTGAGTTGATCGCGGATGGAATTGAAGCGTCTCTTGATGTGCTTGGTTCTCTTGTGAAATCTGGATTCCTTTGCCAAGGCAATTGCACGAGTATTGTCACGAAAGATTTTCATTGGACCCGATGCACTAGGTATGACACCTAGATCGGATATGAACTCCTTCATCTAGACTCATTCATTTGCTGCTTCCAAAACAGTTATGTACTCTGCTTCACACGTAGATCCCGCCATGATGCTCTGCTTGGAACTGCACCAACTGACAACTCCACCATTCAATAAAAATACGTATCCGGTTTGTGATTTAGAGTCATCCGGATCAGTGTCAAAGCTTGCATCGACGTAACCATTTACGACGAACTCTTTGTCACCTCCATAAACGAGGAACATATCCTTAGTCCTTTTCAGGTATTTTAGGATGTTCTTGACCGCTGTCCAGTGATCCACTCCTGTATTACTTTGGTATCTCCCTGCTAAACTAATAGCAAGGCACACATCAGGTCTGGTACACAACATTGCATACATGCTAGAACCTATGACTGAAGCATAGGGAAAAACTTTCATTTTATCTCTATCTTCTGCAGTGGTCGGGCATTGAGTCCGACTCAACTTCACACGTTGTAACACAGGCAAGAACCCTTTCTTTGCTTGATCCATTTTGAACTTCTTCAAAACTTTATCAAGATATGTGCTTTGTGAAAGTCCAATTAAGCGTCTTGATCTATCTCTATAGATCTTGATGCCCAATATATAAGCAGATTCACCGAGGTCTTTCAGTGAAAAATTCTTATTCAAGTATCCTTTTATGCTATTCATAAATTCAGTATCATTTTCGATCAGCAATATGTCATCCACATATAATATCAGAAATGCTACAGATCTCCCAGTCACTTTCTTGTAAATACAGGCTTCTCCAAAAGTATGTATGAAACCATATGCTTTGATTACGCTATCAAAACATATATTCCAATTCCGAGAGGCTTGCACCAGTCCATAAATGGATCGCTGGAGCTTGCACACTTTGTTAGCACCTTTTGGATCAACAAAACCTTCCGGTTGCATCATATACAACTCTTCTGTAAGATATCCATTAAGGAATGTAGTTTTGACATCCATTTGCTAAATTTCATAATCATAAAATGTGGCAATTGCTAACATGATTCGGATGGACTTAAGTATTGCTATGGCCGAGAAGGTCTCATCGTAGTCAACTCCTTGAACTTGTCGAAAACCTTTAGCAACAAGCCGAGCTTTGTAGACAGTAATATTACCATCAGCGTCAGTCTTCTTCTTGAAGATCCATTTATTCTCTATGGCTTGCCGATCATCGGGCAAGTCAACCAAAGTCCACACTTTGTTCTCATACATGGATCCCATCTCAGATTTCATGGCCTCAAGCCAATTTGCGGAATCTGGGCTCATCATCGGTTCCTCATAGTTCGTAGGTTCGTCATGGTCAAGTAACATGACTTCCAGAATAGGATTACCGTACCACTTTGGTGCGGATCTTACTCTGGTTGACCTACGAGGTTTAGTAGTAACTTCATCAGAAGTTTCATGATCATCATCATTAGCTTCCTCACTTACTGGTGTAGGAATCACTGGGACTGATTTGTGATAAACTACTTTCCAATAAGGGAGCAGGTATAGTTAACTCATCAAGTTCTACTTTCCTCCCACTCACTTCTTTCAAGAGAAACTCCTTTTCTAGAAAGGATCCATTCTTAGCAACGAATATCTTGCCTTCGGATCTGTGATAGAAGGTGTACCCAACAGTCTCTTTTGGGTATCCTATGAAGACACATTTCTCCGATTTGGGTTCGAGCTTATCAGGTTGAAGCTTTTTCACATAAGCATCGCAGCCCCAAACTTTAAGAAATGACAACTTGGGTTTCTTGCCAAACCACAGTTCATAAGGTGTCGTCTCAACGGATTTAGATGGTGCCCTATTTAACGTGAATGCAACCGTCTCAAAAGCATAACCCCAAAACGATAGCGGTAAATCAGTAAGAGGCATCATAGATCACACCATATCTGATAAAGTGCGGCTACGACGTTCAGACACACCATTACGCTATGGTGTTCGAGGTGGCATGAGTTGCGAACATATTCCACATTGTTTCAAATGAAGACCAAACTCGTAACTCAAATATTCTCCTCCATGATCAGATCGTAGAAACTTTATTTTCTTGTTACAATGATTTTCCACTTCACTCTGAAATTCTTTGAACTTTTCAAATGTTTCAGACTTATGTTTCATCAAGTAGATATACCCATATCTGCTCAAATCATTTGTGAAGGTTAGAAAATAACGATACCCTCCACGAGCATCAACACTCATCCGACTGCATACATCAGTATGTATTATTTCCAATAAGTTCGTTGCTCGCTCCATTGTTCCGGAGAACGGAGTCTTAGTCATCTTTCCCATGAGGCATGGTTTGCAAGCATAAAGTGATTCATAATCAAGTGATTCCAAAAGTCCATCAGTATGGAGTTTCTTCATGCACTTTATACCAATATGACCTAAACGGCAGTGCCACAAATAAGTTGCACTATCATTATTAAACTTATATCTTTTGGCTTCAATACTATGAATATGTGTATAACTACTATCAAGATTTAGTAAAAATAGACCACTCATCAAGGGAGAATGACAATAAAAGATATTACTCATATAAACAGAACAACCATTATTCTCCGATTTAAATGAATAACTGATATGTCTCCAATGTATCTTTAATATTTGATTGTTCCATGCTATTATATTATCTGTTTTGAATGTTTAATGGGCTTTATTATGCACTTTTATATTATTTTTGGGACTAACCTATTAACCGAAGGCCTAGTGCAAATTGCTGTCTTTTGCCTATTTCAGTGTTTCGCAGAAAAGGAATATCAAACAGAATCCAAATGGAATAAAACATTCGCGAGGATCGTTTTTGGAACAAACGCAATCCAAGAGACTTCGAGTGGACGTCAAGGAAGCAGCGAGGAAGCCACGAGGCAGGAGGGTGCGCCCAGGGGGGCCAGGTGCGTCCCCACCCTCATGGGCCCCTTGCAGCTCCACCGACCTACTTCTTTCACCTATATATACTGCATATACCCTGAAAACATCCAGGAGGACCAAGAAACCCTATTTACACCGCCGCAACCTTCTGCACCCGTGAGATCCCATCTTGGGGCCTTTTTCGATGCTCCGCCGGAGGGGGAATCGATCACGGATGGCTTCTACATCAACACCATAGCCTCTTCGGTGATGTGTGAGTAGTTTACCACAGACCTTCGGGTCCATAGTTATTAGCTAGATGGCTTCTTCTCTCTCTTTGGATCTCAATACAAAGTTCTCCTCGATTCTCTTGGAGATCTATTCGATGTAATTCTTTTTGCGGTGTGTTTGTTGAGATCCGATGAATTGTGGGTTTATGATCAAGATTATCTATGAACAATATTTGATTCTTCTCTGAATTCTTATATGCATGATATGATATCTTTGCAAGTCTCTTTGAATTATCAGTTTGGTTTGGCCTACTAGATTGATCTTTCTTGCAATGGGAGAAGTGCTTAGCTTTGGGTTCAATCTTGCAGTGTCCTTTGCCAGTGACAGCAGGGGCAGCAAGGCACGTATTGTATTGTAGCCATCGAGGATAAAAATATGGGGTTTATATCATATTGCTTGAGTTTATCCCTCTACATCATGTCATCATGCCTAATGCATTACTCTGTTCTTATGAACTTAATACTCTAGATGCATGCTAGATAACGGTCGATGTGTGGAGTAATAGTAGTAGATGCAGAATCATTTTGGTCTACTTGTCACGGACGTGATGCCTATATACATGATCATGCCAAGATATTCTCATAACTATGCGCTTTTCTATCAATTGCTCGATAGTAATTTGTTCACCCACTGTAGAATATGCTATCTTGAGAGAAGCCAGTAGTGAAACCTATGGCCCCCGGGTCTATTTTCCATCATATTAATCTCCCGTCAACTAGCTATATCTTTCGTCGTTTACTTTGCAATCTTTACTTTCCGATCTATACAACAAAAATACGAAAAATATTTATCTTATTATCTTTATCAGATCTCACTTTTGCAAGTGGCCCTGAAGGGACTGACAACCCCTTTATCGCATTGGTTGCAAGGTTCTTGATTGTTTGTGCAGGTACGAGGGATTTGCGTGTAGTATCCTACTGGATTGATACCTTGGTTCTCAAAAACTGAGGGAAATACTTACGCTACTTTGCTGCATCACCCTTTCCTCTTCAAGGAAAACCAACACATGCTCAAGAGGTAGCAAGAAGGATTTCTGGCACCGTTGCCGGGGAGATCTATGCACAAGTCAAGACATACCAAGTACCGATCATAAACTCTTCTCCCTCGCATTACATTATTTGCCATTCGCCTCTCGTTCTCCTCTCGCCCACTTTTAAAATGATTTTCGAAAACCTTTGCCTTTTTCTTCGCCTTCTTCCCGTATGTATCTTTGTTTGTGTTTCCATGTTCCTTCTATTTGCTTTCATCTTTGCTTGCTAAAAACCTATTGATATCGATCCACTTAAAGTGTTCTACTTGGATCATCTTCGATCTCTATGCGCTCGTGCTGAAACCCCAACTAGCCTAGTTGATGGGAAATCTTTAGATGAGCATGCTCATTTTGTGCGTCATCGTGTCTGAAAAAGGGAGACTCTTATGGGATCAAATAAACAGATTGCTGTGTTATGCTTGGTATCTTTGTGAAATTTATGATTTTATTTGTTGCTCTAGGAACCCTAAAAACACCTCCCCTACCTATGTGAGTTTAATGACAATGAAATCTTATCTTCTTATGCAAAGGGTGTTTATAGTTACTACGATATCGAACAAATTGAAGAATTTGTTGCTTTTAAGGGTGCTTATGAAGTTGCTTCTTTGATTGAAAAGTATGATATTACTCTCTATGAATCTGGAAATTTTGACATACTTAAATATTGCTACGAAAACTATGCTCATAATGTCTATGTCAAAGAATTTATTGAAAGAATGACCATTGCTTCAGAAGAAAATAATTATATGCATGAATCTATAGATAATTATGATTCCGATGATTTGATTGAAATATCCCTTGATGAGCATGATGCTTGCTATTCTTGTGGCCATGATGCCAATATTTATGAAGATGAATTTGCTATAGTTCCTTATGTTAAACATGAGATTGTTTCTATTGCACCCATACTTGTTAGTTCTTCGATGAAAAGCATGATTGCAATGATTTTATTATAAATTCTCTTAATGTCAATTGTGTTAATGATATGCAAAACCTCAAGCTTGGGGATGTTAGTTTTTCTGTGACTACTATTTTTTGCAATGATCATGATTGGGGTGATTCTTCTTATGATCTTGAAAATTTATTTAAGCCCCATGATGAATATGAGATTGATAATAATGTTTGCAATAATATTGAAAGTGGGTTTGGGAGAGTGTAAACTTTAGATCCCACATATTTGGAGAATGTTCAATCTTATTAAGTTTTTGATAAAAGTGGGTTTGGAGAGGTCATGATTTAGTTAATGTTAATCCCACTATTTTGGAAGAGTGTCAACTTCGCATGCATGTGGATCGTGTTCAAAATATTTTATGTGATAGCTATTTTGTTGAATTTGCTTATGATCCCACATGTAATTATTATGAGAGAGGAAAATATGGTTGTAGAAATTTTCATGTTACTAAATTACCTCTCGTTATGTTGAGATTGCTATTGTTTCTCATTTCTTTCTTGCATATGCTAGTTTTTGCTTGTCTTGATAATTTCTTTGCCTATAAGATGCCTATGCATAGGAAGTATGTTAGACTTAGATGTGTTTTTCATATGCTATATGATGCTTTCTTTGTGCTTCAATTCTTGTCTTTCATGTGAGCATCATCGAAATTATCAATGCCTAGCTAGGGGGGTTAAACGATAGCGCTTGTTGGGAGGCAACCCAATTTTTTTTGTTCCTGGCTTTTTGTTCCTGTTTACTAATAAATAAATCATCTATCCTCTATTATTATTGTGTTTCTATGTTTTAATTAGTGGTTGTGCCAAGCAATGTTGAGGATATCGCCTCTCGTTAGCATCTCGGTCAGCTGGGGATTAGAGATTAATCAGAAATCGGCCGATTAATCGATTTTATCGGTCAACTATTAATCGGCCATTTTTTTGCAAATCTCAGGTTCCCAACACTAAAATATGATATATTCAACACCAAAACAATATTGGACAAAAGTGTTACCTTGATTCCTAGCCTTCGAATCATCTTATAATGACAAACCAAATATGACAATAGTACATATTGCAAAACAAGGTACACAAAACACAAATAGACATAGTTTTTGCAAACATAATGTTAAGAATATGCCTGATTTATCGGCAGATTCCTGATAAACCACTTGTCCGAGTGATAAATCGGCCCAAACGATAAAGGTCAAGATAAGGCATAATCTTATCGGTCACCCCATGAGTAGCGATAAATCGGATGATAAATCGCTGAATCGAAGATTTCTTGAACAGTGGTGCCAAGTAAAGCCTTTAGGATCTTCTTGGATGATTGTTGTTTGATCTTGCTGAAAAAACAGAAAGTATGCACTCACGAGAGTAATTTTCATTTTTAACTAGAGAGAGATAAAATACCAATTCCAACTACAGTAGATCAATATAAAAATTATTTAGGTCTTCCAAATTTGGTAGGATTTTTGGAGTTACATAAGTATTCTAAACTTACATATTACTACAGACTATTCTGTTTTTGACAGATTCTGTTTTCCTGTGTTGTTTGCTTATTTTGATGAATCTATGGCTAGTATCGGGGGGTATGAACCACAGAGAAGTTGGAATACAGTAGGTTTAACACCAATATAAATAAATAATGAGTTCATTACAGTACCTTGAAGTGGTGACTTGTTTTCTTATACTAACGGAGCTCATGAGATTTTCTGTTGAGTTTTGTGTTGTGAAGTTTTCAAGTTTTGGTTAAAGATTTGATGGATTTTGGAATAAGGAGTGGCAAGAGCCTAAGCTTGGGGATGCCCATGGCACCCCAAGGTAAAATTCAAGGACAACCAAAAGCCTAAGCTTGGGGATGCCCCGAAAGGCATCCCCTCTTTCGTCTTCGTCCATCGGTAACTTTACTTGAGGCTATATTTTTATTCACCACATGATATGTGTTTTGTTTGGAGCGTCTTGTATGATTTGAGTCTTTGCTTATTATTTTACCACAATCATCCTTGCTGTACACACCTTTTGGAGAGACACACATGAATAGGAATTTATTAGAATACTCTATGTGCTTCACTTATATCTTTTGAGCTAGATAATTTTGCTCTAGTGCTTCATTTATATCTTTTTAGAGCACGGTGATGGTTTTATTTTATAGAAATTATTGATCTCTCATGCTTCACTTATATCATTTTGAGAGCCTTTTAGAACAGCATGGTAATTTTCTTTGGTTATAAAATTAGTCTTAATATGATAGGCATCCAAGATGGGTATAATAAAAGCTTTCACAAAAAGTGAATTGAATACTATGAGAAGTTTGATACTTGATGATTATTTTGAGATATGAAGATGGTAATATTAGAGTCGTGCTGGTTGAGTAGTTGTGAATTTGAGAAATACTCGTGTTGAAGTTTGCAAGTCCCGTAGCATGCACGTATGGTGACCATTGTGTGACAAATTTGAAACATGAGGTGTTCTTTGAATGTCATCCTTATGAGTGGCGGTCGGGGATGAGCGATGGTCTTTTCCTACCAATCTATCCCCCTAGGAGCATGCGCGTAATGCTTGGTTTTTGATGACTTGTGGATTTTTGCAATAAGTATGTGAGTTCTTTATGACTAATGTTGAGTCCATGGATTATACGCACTCTCACCTTTCCATCATTGCTAGCCTCTTCGGTACTGTGCATTGCCCTTTATCAGCTTGAGAGTTGGTGCAAACTTTGCCAGTGCATCCAACCCCCGTGATATGATATGCTCTATCACACATAAACCTCCTTATATATTCCTCAAAACAGCCACCATACCTACCTATTATGGCATTTCCATAGCGATTCTGAGATATATTGCCATGCAACTTTCCACCATTTCATTTATTATGTCACGCTTCATCATTGTCATATTGCCTTGCATGATCATATAGTTTACATCGTATTTGTGGCAAAGCCACCATGCATAATTTATCATACATGTCACTCCTGATACATTGCCCATCCCGGTACACCGCCGGAGGCACTCATATAGAGTCATATCTTGTTCTAGTATCGAGTTGTAATCATTGAGTTGTAAATAAATAGAAGTGTGATGATCATCATTAATAGAGCATTGTCCCCAAAAAAGAAATAAAAAGGACAATGCTACTATCCATTTTTTCCACACTTGTGCTTCAAAGTAGCACCATGATCTTTATGATAGAGAGTCTCTTATTTTGT
The DNA here is from genome assembly GCF_056163025.1 of Triticum urartu. NCBI lineage: Eukaryota > Viridiplantae > Streptophyta > Magnoliopsida > Poales > Poaceae > Triticum > Triticum urartu. Next base: position 46,617,721 of record NC_141874.1, on the reverse strand, counting down.
CACTTTCATATACCAGTGGGAATTTTTCATTATAGAACTTTGCTTGTATATTCCAACAATGGGCTTCCTCAAATGCCCTAGGTCTTCGTGAGCAAGCAAGTTGGATGCACACCCACTTAGTTTCTTTTGTTGATCTTTCATACATTTATCGCTCTAGTGCATCTGTTGCATGGTAATCCCTACTCCTTGCATTGACATCAATTGATGGGCATCTCCCTAGCCTGTTGATTAGCCGCGTCAATGTGAGACTTTCTCCTTTTTTGTCTTCTCCACACAACCCCCATCATTATATTATATTCCACCCATAGTGCTATGTCCATGGCTCACGCTCATGTATTGCGCGAAAGTTGAAAAAAGTTTGAGATTACTAAAGTATGAAACAATTGCTTGGCTTGTCATCGGGGTTGTGCATGATGAGAGCATTTTTGTGTGACAAAAATGAAGCATAGCCAAACTATATGAGTTTGTAGGGATAAGCTTTCTATGGCCATGTTATTTTGATAAGACATAATTGCCTAGTTAGTATGCTTGAAGTATTATTATTTTTATGTCAATATTAAACTTTTATCTTGAATCTTTTGGATCTGAACATTCATGCCACAATAAAGAAAATTACTTTGAAAATTATGTTAGGTAGCATTCCACATCAAAAATTCTGTTTTTACCATTTACCTACTTGAGGACGAGCAGGAATTAAGCTTGGGGATGCTTGATACGTCTCCAACGTATCTTTAATTTTTTATTGTTCCATGCTATTATATTATCTGTTTTGGATGTTTAATGGGCTTTATTATGCACTTTTATATTATTTTTGGGACTAACCTATTAACCGAAGGCCCAGTGCAAATTGTTGTTTTTTTTGCCTATTTCAGTGTTTCGCAGAAAAGGAATATCAAACGGAATCCAAACAGAATAAAACCTTCGCGAGGATCGTTTTTGGAACAAACGCAATCCAGGAAACTTCGAGTGGATGTCAAGGAAGCAGCGAGGAAGCCACGAGGCAGGAGGGCGCGCCCCCACCCTCGTAGGCCCCTCGCAGCTCCATCGACCTACTTGTTTCGCCTATATATACTCATATACCCTGAAAACATCCAGGAGTACCATGAAACCCTATTTCCACCGCCGCAACCTTCTGTACCTGTGAGATCCCATCTTAGGGCCTTTTCCGATGCTCCGCCGGAGGGGGAATCGATCACGGAGGGCTTCTACATCAACACCATAGCCTCTCCGATGATGTGTGAGTAGTTTACCACAGACCTTCGGGTCCATAGTTATTAGCTAGATGGCTTATTCTCTCTCTTTGGATCTCAATACAAAGTTCTCCTCGATTCTCTTGGAGATCTATTTGACGTAATTTTTTTTGCGGTGTGTTTGTCGAGATCCGATGAATTGTGGGTTTATGATCAAGATTATCGATGAACAATATTTGATTCTTCTCTGAATTCTTATATGCATGATTTGATATCTTTGCAAGTCTCTTCGAATTATCAGTTTGGTTTGGCCTACTAGATTGATCTTTCTTGCAATGGGAGAAGTGCTTAGCTTTGGGTTCAATCTTGCAGTGTCCTTTGCCAGTGACAGCAGGGGCAGCAAGGCACGTATTGGATTGTTGCCATCGAGTATAAAAATATGGGGTTTATATCATATTGCTTGAGTTTATCCCTCTACATCATGTCATCTTGCCTAATGCGTCACTCTGTTCTTATGAACTTAATACTCTAGATGCATGCTGGATAGCGGTCGATGTGTGGAGTAATAGTAGTAGATGCAGAATCGTTTCGATCTACTTGTCACGGATGTGATGCCTATATACATGATCATGCCTAGATATTCTCATAACTATGCGCTTTTCTATCAATTGCTCGATAGTAATTTGTTCACCCACCGTAGAATATGCTATCTTGAGAGAAGCCACTAGTGAAACTATGGCCCCGGGTCTATTTTCCATCATATTAATCTCCCATCAACTATCTACTTCTGTCGCCATTTACTTTGCAATCTATACAACAAAAATACCAAAAATATTTATCTTATTATCTTTATCAGATCTCACTTTTGCAAGTGGCCGTGAAGGGACTGACAACCCCTTTATCGCGTTGGTTGCAAGGTTCTTGATTGTTTGTGCAGGTACGAGGGATTTACGTGTAGTCTCCTACTGGTTGATACCTTGGTTCTCAAAAACTGAGGGAAATACTTACGCTACTTTGCTGCATCACCCTTTCCTCTTCAAGGGAAAACCAACGCATGCTCAAGAGGTAGCAGTAACCGTCTAGCATCAAACAAGATCCAGATATAATGTTCATGCTTAATGCTGGCAACAAATAACAATTATTCAGGTCTAAAACTAACCCTGAAGGTAGATGTAGAGGTTGCGTGCCGACGGCAATCACATTGACGTTGGAACCATTTCCCATGCGCATCGTCTTCTCGTCCTTAGCCAATCTTCGCTTAATCTGTAGCCCCTGTTTCGAGTTGCAAATATTAGCAACAGAACCAGTATCAAATACCCAGGCGCTACTGTGAGCATTAGTAAGGTACACATCAATAACATGTATATCAAATACACCTTTCACTTTGCCATCCTTCTTCTCCGCCAAATACTTGGGGCAGTTCCGCTTCCAGTGACCAGTCCCTTTGCAGTAGAAGCACTCAGTCTCGGGCTTAGGTCCAGACTTGGGCTTCTTCACTTGAGCAGCAACTTGTTTTTCGTTCTTTTTGAAGTTCCCCTTCTTCCCTTTACCCTTTTTCTTGAAACTAGTGGTCTTGTTGACCATCAACACTTGATGCTCCTTCTTGATTTCTACCTCCACAGCCTTTAGCATTGCGAAGAGCTCGGGAATCGTCTTATCCATCCCTTGCATATTATAGTTCATCATGAAGCTTTTGTAGCTTGGTGGCAGTGACTAAAGAACTCTGTCAGTGACACTATCAACTGGAAGATTAACTCCCAGCTGAGTGATTGTGGTACCCAGACATTCTGAGTATATGCTCACTGATAGAACTATTCTCCTCCATTTTGCAGCTGTAGAACTTATTGGAGACTTCATATCTCTCAATCTGGGCATTTGCTTGAAATATTAACTTCAACTCCTGGAACTTCTCATAGGCTCCATGATGTTCAAAACATTGTTGAAGTCCCGGTTCTAAGCCGTAAAGCATGGCACACTGAACTATTGAGTAGTCATCATCTTTGCTCTGCCAGGTGTTCATAACATCTGGCGTTGCTCCTGCAACGGGTTTGGCACCTAGCGGTGCTTCCAGGACGTAATTCTTCTGTGCAGCAATGAGGATAATCCTCAAGTTACGGACCTAGTCCGTGTAATTTCTACCATCATCTTTCAACTTAGCTTTCTCTAGGAACACATTAAAATTCAACGGAACAACAGCACGGGCCATTTATCTACAACAACATAGACATGAAAAATACAATCAGGTACTAAGTTCATGATAAATTAAAGTTCAATTAATCATATTACTTAAGAACTCCCACTTAGATAGACATCCCTCTAATCATCTAAGTGATCACGTGATCCATATCAACTAAACCATGTCCGATCATCACGTGAGATGGAGTAGTTTTCAATGGTGAACATCACAATGTTGATCATATCTACTATATGATTCACGCTCGACCTTTCGGTCTCAGTGTTCCGAGGCCATATCTGCATATGCTAGGCTCGTCAAGTTTAACCCGACTATTCTGCCTGTGCAAAACTGGCGTGCACCCGTTGTATGTGAACATAGAGCTTATCACACCCGATCATCACGTGGTGTCTCGGCACGACGAACTGTAGCAACGGTGCATACTCAGGGAGAACACTTGTACCTTGAAATTTAATGAGAGATCAGCTTATAATGCTACTGCCGTACTAAGCAAAATAAGATGCATAAAGGATAAACATCACATGCAATCAAATAAGTGATATGATATGGCCATCATCATCTTGTGCCTTTTGATCTCCATCTCCAAAGCACCGTCACACTACAATAAATATGTCAACTTGTGACCTTCTATCAGTGACCCTGGAAGAATTGGTCATAAATCTATGACCATTTGAGACCAATTGGTCAAAAGCTGTTCGGGGGGCTCCAAATCCTAAACTATATCGACCATTTTGGTCAAAAAGGTCATAATTTCCTTACACGAAATGGTCGTAAAGTAGACAACACTGGTCCGATGCCTTATTTCTAGCTGATCACGACCAATATAGATGGTCATAACCTTAGAAATTGTGGTGGATTTCTATGACTAGGCGCCACCTCATCAGTTTTGCCTATGTGTCATGTCCATGTGTCGATTTTTGCCCTAGGTTGTGAAGCAACCTATATTTCTGTCATTCCCAAAATTCCCAAAAAAAATCTCATAAATTCTTTGGGTCATATCTTCATCAAATATGTAAAAATACTTCCTTGCCTAGTTCAAAAATAATTCAACAATATTAATTTTCCTATTTTGTTCATAACATCACTTTGTAACTCCGCCTATGTTGTCTCAACATAGCCGGCCCCAAGCCCGGGTAAAGGAGGAGGGTTGTGATAGGCTTGGCAAGCCAACGTAAAAACTCAGCCACTCTTATGGAGATGAAACCCAAAAGATTTTCGTTGGGGCGTAACCCTCACAGTGACGCACTACATCGGAACCCGGGTGTGGTGGAAAATGGGCAAGGGTCGGGCCGACACCCCCAAGGTGGCGCGCTGTATCTTGATCCGGATACGGTGGCAAGTGAGCGAGGATCGGGTCGTCGCATCCTTAGTGGGGCGCTACATCGGTGCCCGGATGTAGTGGAAAATGGGCAAGGGTCTTCGCATTTGACTCGACGAGTCCGAAGGGTAAGGAAGCTAGCTGAGCCTAGGAGGATTCGCTTAGGTAGCTGGAACGTAGGGTATCTAACAGGGAAGCTTTGGGAGCTAGTTGATGCAGCGGTGAGGAGAGGTGTTGATATCCTTTGCGTCCAAGAAACCAAATGGAGAGGACAGAAGGCGAAGGAGGTGGAGGATACCGGCTTCAAGCTGTGGTACATAGGGACGGCTGCAAATAGAAATGGCGTAGGCATCTTGATCAACAAGAGCCTCAAGTATGGAGTGGTAGACGTCAAGAGACGTGGGGACCGGATTATCCTGGTCAAGCTGGTAGTTGAGGACTTGGTTCTCAATGTTATCAGCGCGTATGCCCCGCAAGTAGGCCACAATGAGAACACCAAGAGGGAGTTCTGGGAAGGCCTGGAAGACATGGTTAGGAGTGTACCGATTGGTGAGAAGCTCTTCATAGGAGGAGACCTCAATGGCCACGTGGGTACATCTAACACAGGTTTTGAAGGGGCTCACGGGGGCTTTGGCTATGGCATTAGGAATCAAGAAGGAGAAGATGTCTTAAGCTTTGCTCTAGCCTACAACATGATTGTAGCGAACACCCTCTTTAGAAAGAGAGAATCACATCTGGTGACTTTTAGTAGTGGCCAACACGCTAGCCAGATTGATTTCATCCTCTCGAGAAGAGAAGATAGGCGTGCGTGCCTAGACTGTAAGGTGATACCTGGAGAGAGTGTTGTACCCCAGCATAAGCTGGTGGTTGCTGACTTCCGCTTTCGGATTCGTGTCCAGCGGGATAAGCGTGCCAAAGTCGCTAGAACGAAGTGGTGGAAGCTCAAGGGGGAGGTAGCTCTAGCGTTCAAGGAGAGGGTCATTAAGGAGGGCCCTTGGGAGGAAGGAGGAGATGCGAACAATGTGTGGATGAAGATGGCGACTTGCATTCGTAAGGTGGCCTCGGAGGAGCTTGGAGTGTCCAGGGGAAGGAGAAGCGAAGATAAGGATACCTGGTGGTGGAATGATGATGTCCAGAAGGCGATTAAAGAGAAGAAAGATTGCTTCAAATGCCTATACCTGGATAGGAGTGCAGACAACATAGAGAAGTACAAGATGGTGAAGAAGGCCGCAAAGCGAGCTGTTGGTGAAGCAAGGGGTCGGGCATATAAGGACCTCTACCAACGGTTAGGCACGAAGGAAGGTGAAAGGGACATCTATAAGATGGCCAAGATCCAAGAGAGGAAGACGAGGGATATTGGCCAAGTCAAATGCATCAAGGACGGAGCAGGCCAACTCTTGGTGAAGGACGATGGGATTAAGCATAGATGGCGGGAGTACTTCGACAAGCTGTTCAATGGGGAGAATGAGAGTTCTACCATTGAACTGGATGACTCCTTTGATGAGACCAGCATGTGTTTTGTGCGGCGAATCCAGCAGTCTGAGGTCAAGGAGGCTTTAAAAAGGATGAAATGAGGCAAGGCGATGGGCCCTGATTGTATCCCCATTGAGGTGTGGAAAGGTCTCGGGGACATAGCGATAGTATGGCTAACCAAGCTTTTCAACCTCATTTTTCGGGCAAACAAGATGCTAGAAGAATGGAGACGGAGTATATTAGTACCAATCTTCAAGAACAAGGGGGATGTTCAGATTTGTACTAATTACCGTGGAATTAAGCTGATGAGCCATACAATGAAGCTATGGGAGAGAGTCATTGAGCACCGCTTAACAAGAATGAAAAGCGTGACCAAAAATCAGTTTGGTTTCATGCCTGGGAGGTCGACCATGGAAGCCATTTTCTTGGTACGACAACTTATGGAGAGATATAGGGAGCAAAAGAAGGACTTGCATATGGTGTTCATTGACTTGGAGAAGGCCTATGATAAGATACCGCGGAATGTCATGTGGTGGGCCTTGGAGAAACACAAAGTCCCAGCAAAGTACATTACCCTCATCAAGGACATGTACGATAATGTTGTGACAAGTGTTCGAACAAGTGATGTCGACACTGATGACTTCCCGATTAAGATAGGACTGCATCAGGGGTCAGCTTTGAGCCCTTATCTTTTTGCGTTGGTGATGGATGAGGTCACAAGGGATATACAAGGAGATATCCCATGGTATATGCTCTTTGCGGATGATGTGGTGCTAGTTGACGATAGTCGGACGGGGGTAAATAGGAAGTTAGAGTTATGGAGACAAACCTTGGAATCGAAAGGGTTTAGGCTTAGTAGAACTAAAACCAAGTACATGATGTGCGGTTTCAGTACTACTAGGTGTGAGGAGGAGGTTAGCCTTGATGGCCAGGTGGTACCTCAGAAGGACACCTTTCGGTATTTGGGGTCAATGCTGCAGGAGGATGGGGGTATTGATGAAGATGTGAACCATCGAATCAAAGCCGGATGGATGAAGTGGCGCCAAGCTTCTGGCATTCTCTGTGACAAGAGAGTGCCACAAAAGCTAAAAGGCAAGTTCTACAGGACGGCGGTTCAACCCGCAATGTTGTATGGCGCTGAGTGTTGGCCGACTAAAAGGCGACATGTCCAATAGTTAGGTGTGGCGGAGATGCGTATGTTGAGATGGATGTGCACTACTAGGGAAAACCCTAGCAGTAGCGCTGGTTTTGTGCTCACTAGTAGCGCGGGTAGGCGCGCTACTAATAAGGCGCTACAGCTATTGCTTAGCAGTAACGCGTGCCGCACGCGCTACTGCTAGGACAAATAGCTGCAGCGCTTGTTCACTCCCACGCTGCTGCTAATGTAACTACTGGCAGCGTGTTTTCTTTCCATCGCTACTAGTATTGTTTTTTTTATTTTTAGTGTATTTATGCGCCATCGTAAAAATATTGGTACAATACCAGTTATGAGGTTTACATCATTATGTCCATAACAGTGTGTCAAATGAAGGTGGATTAGGTTCAAGTGGAGGCAATATGTGGTGCATGTCAAAAGTATACTACTAATCCAAACTTGATCTAGTTTGGACTAGTAGTACTTTCGATGTGCACCACATGTTGCCTCCACTTGAATCTAATCCGCCAGCACAAGCTATTTAATCATCATCATAATCATTAGCACCAACAATATTTATTTAATCACCACTAACACTAGCTAATAATAATCATTAGTCATTACCACCAACACTAGCTAATAATAATCATCAGTCATTACCACCAACACTAGCTATTTTATCATCATAGTAATAGTGTAGCACATCATCATCCTCAAACTCATTTCTAGCTAATCACTCCTGCTGCTCTCTCTTAGGTAAAACAACATAAAACATGTGTAGCTCTCCTCCTTGATCAAGTTGGAGCATGCAGATGAACCTGTCTCCTAATTTTGGGTAGCACATCTGTTTGCTGCCCCCTAGTACTTGTCTGCGCTCCCCCATCACATATCTGGTCCAGTCTTGCACTATTAAGCATTCATCGCTGATCTTGAATGCACTAAAGTAACATGTAGGATATCTTGGCCGTAAGCTAATAATAATCATGGTACCTTTGGTCTTGATCCCATAAGGCACAACATTCATCGGGAGTCCCTGTTGAAGAACATCGTATGGTCACATACTTAGCAATGAAGTTTAGCTTCACAAATAATGTATGGAAAAGATGCACTGAGGACAAATAGTAAAAATCTTACCATCCTTCCTAAATAGATGTGACCGTAGTTCATGACGAACACTATTGGTCGCACGTTTTCAGTACTAAGATTTCTAAGTCAAGGAAGAAAATTTGTCTTGACGGTATCAAGATCCTCAAGCCATGAAACATAATGACTTAGCTCCTCGCAGTTTAGTTCAGCCCCGGGACAGTAATAGGTCCTGTCTACCAAGCGCTGGACATGTTTGCTTGCACCGAAATAAGCTGACAATACAAATTAGTTGTCAACTATTTTTGAATAAACAATATCAAAGACATAAATATGGTTGAGAAACTTACATTTTGGTGTAACTGGAGGCCTCTGCACATCGACCCAGATGTCGGTATTACCTTCAATATCATCTTCCGGACGAATATCAAAGGTGATAACCATATCAGGCTGAAATGCATAAGTCTTGCATAGTGCTCGCCATGTTTTGCATCCAAAATAGGTGTAGTCGTCTGAATTGTATAATTTTGCATGGAAAATATAACCATGCTCGGTCTTCAAATAAACTTTCTTTACCTCCATAGTATGACTGAAACCTATCTTATCCAATACAAAAACTCCTGCATGGCAGGGGATACGCTAGTAGAATAGTAAACAAAATATAAGTTGAAGCAAATGAAGCAGATGTCATGCTTAATTACGAAAAAAGACTTGTCGTTGTGACTTACTGTATCCACTTCGAAGTTCTCGTCCAGCTTGATGCTGAAGCGCCTATCATCATCTAGGAAGATTCCGTCGCATAGGCCGCGCTCGTCTTTGCAGTATTTGCAAATACCAAAATCCTTTTTGTCGTCAGACATTTCCTATGTTCATAGTTAAAACATTAATTGAAAATCGATAGAAGACAACTACCAGGATACTCAACACACAAATCCGGGGCACTCGATATTTCCTACATATTCTGGCAAAAGTCATGCCAAAATTCACGGAAAAATTCGGCATGACCTTTGCTAAAATAGGATATATCGAGCGCCTGAAATTTGCCGGAACGGAAATGAATCAACACTCCGACAAAACATAGGCCACTCGGAGGTGTAACCTGCAAACATGACCGGCCACTTGGATATTGAGCAACAAAAGATATACATTTCAAAAATATCTTATAGGATTCAAATTAGCATGCATTCAATAAGCAAAAGTAAATCATCTCATGCGTTCGTACATCGTCGAATATTATCACTAATACATCCCGAATAGTGTCATACATATAACATCACTAGTACAACTAAAACCCTAGCACACGACGGGTATCGGCGCGGGAGGTGGACACCCACAGAGAAGGAACCATCACGGGATCATAGCTCCAGTGAGATCCCTGGAGAACCTGCCAGGTATTGGAGAACCTGTGCTCCAACGCAAACAAGTAGCGACGGACGTGCGCGTCCTCCTCACTGACACGGTGACGCACCACCTCCGCGGAGTCCTCGAGCCTCTGGATCGTCACTGGCCCACGCGACCGCCACCAAAGAAGGTTCGGGTCAACGACAGGTTGGCTCCTCACCAACCTGCGCCCCCGGTAGGTAGCGCCTCCCAGTACCAACCCGACGGAGCCCAGTCCCGGACATGGCCCATCTGGTCAAGTAGGTGTCGTCCTCCGCCGACTCGACGACGAGGATGCGGGATAGGCATTGTCCACGTCGATGCGGGAAAATTGCCTTAACTAAAAAAATAGCAACAAGTTCTTACTAACTAGTTCTATTAATTCAACTAGTTCTTACTAAAAATAAACTTACTATAAATAAAAATATTCTAGTACCTAATTAGTACCTAGTTCTTACTAACTAATTAGTACCTAAGAACTACTGCCCTAATTACCATCTAATTTGATGAACCTATAGGGGTGGAAAGTGGTAGCGGATATTCCAATTATCCAACTATAAAGTGAAATAAGTGGTCAAATTTTACTCGTTTTATGATTCATCTTAGAAGTTTGATTCGTTTCCACCCTTACATGAACCCTAACTCATTTGAGCCGCATCCGCATCCGATTCGTTTCCACCCTAACTAATTTGATGGAGGTAGAAACCCTAGGAAGAGGTAGGGGAGAGGGAGGAGCAGGCGTGCTCACCTCGGGTGCCTGCGACGAGGGAGGGGCAGGCGGCGTCGAGGTCATGGTCGGAGCTCCGGGGCGGCATTGAGGTCGGGGGGCGGGGGCGGCGTCCGGGGCGGCATTGAGGTCGGGGTCTGGGGCGGCATCCCGGGCAGCGTTGAGGTCGGGGGCGGGGCCGGCGTTGAATCTGGGGTCAGGGGCGGCGTGGGGAGAGCGCGCGGCGGCCGAGGGGCGACGGCGGCGGCGAGAGTGGAGTTGATTTGGGGGATGAAGTGGCCGTGGGGAAGGACGAACCGCGTGGTTAAGTCAGAAGTACCAGTAGCGCGTTCCAGAAAGGGCACTACTGCTACGTTAGCTACAGCGCGTTCTGGAATACACACTGCAGCTATAGCGATTTTCTGCAGAACCCGCTACTGCTATTCCTTTCTCCTTTTTTCCCTTTTCTCTTTTATTTTTCTTTACATTTTATTTTTTCCCTTTCTCCCTTTTCTATTTCTTTCATTTTCATTTACTTTTCTACTTGTTTTTCACTTTATTTTATTTCCGTTAGCAGCAGCGCTTTACACGTAAGCGTGCTGCAACTAAGGAGATTAGCAGTAGCGCTGGGCCATTATACGCACTACTGCTAGGTTGGGCTAGCCATGTGTGCCCAGTTCAAACGTAGCAGCAACGCTTTTCGCTAGTACGCGCTACTGCTAAAGTCATAGCAGTAGCGCGGTTTATTTACGCGCGCTGCTACTAAGTAGCAGCAGCGCTTGATTTTGTACAACGCTACTGGTAAAATTCTGTGTATAGGCTTTTCCCTAGTAGTGGTGTGGCCACACGAGGAAGGATCGAGTTCGGAATGATGATATACGAGATAAAGTTGGGGTAGCACCAATTGAAGAGAAGCTTGTCCAACATCGTCTGAGATGGTTTGGGCATATTCAGCGCAGGCCTCCAGAAGCTCCGGTGCATAGTGGACGGCTAAAGCGTGCGGAGAATGTCAAGAGAGGGCGGGGTAGACCGAATTTGACATGGGAGGAGTCCGTTAAGAGAGGCCTGAAGGATTGGAGTATCACCAAAGAGCTAGCTATGGACAGGGGTGCGTGGAAGCTTGCTATCCATGTGCCAGAGCCATGAGTTGGTTGCGAGATCTTATGAGTTTCACCTCTAGCCTACCCCAACTTGTTTGGGACTAAAGGCTTTGTTGTTGTTGTTGTTGTTCATAACATCACTTTGTGAAGGAAGTACTATTTATATATTCTTGATTGCCCTTAAAATTTTTGGGCACTCTTTCCTATCCAAATCATTGCCGCATGACAAAATTCAGCTCCATTTGCCCAGTAAATCTTCCTCAGTAAATTTCCAAAGTTTTTGTCCACCTAGAAGCATTGTGAAGGAAGTACAAGACAGGAATATCGTAATGAGTTTAATTTTTGCCACATATTTGATATGCCAAATTCATATCTCTACAAAAAAGTTTAGCTCTATCTAACAATACATGTGAGCTCACCATCGAATCTTTGTTCCTGATAATATTTGTAGTTTGTGAAGGAACTACATTTTATATTGCTTTATAATTGCTGAAAATTTGCCAGGACATTACCCTGACTATACAAACCCCCTACACCAAATTTCAGCATAATCCAATCATCTATGTAAGCCCAGCTTCAATTTTTATTTTCTGTCCAAATTGGCACATTGCAAAGGAAGTGCTATCTAGACACCTCCTATTGTCCTCAAACTTTTTTTGCCATCTTACATATAAAAATCATAGCCACATTCCAATATTCAGCTCCATTTTCCTATTAAATCTTCCTCAGCAAATTTCTAAAGTTTCTATCTAGAGAGAAGCTTTGTGAAGGAAGTACAAGCTACGATTATCCAAATGGTATAAAGTTTTACAGTGCTTTAATATGCCCAAATTACCATACTCCACAAAATTTCAGCTCAATCCACTTATCCATTTGAGCCCAGATTTAACATCCATATTTCTGCCCGATGTGGTACTTTGCAAAGCAAGTGCCATCCAAACTCCTCCATTTGAGCTGAAAATTTGCCAAGACGGTCTCCCTAGTAGATGATCATCCTCAGCCAAAACTTAGGCCCATTGGCCTTGTGAATTTCCCGTACTGCTTATCAAACACTTGTCTGCTAATTCATGTTATTTCGGTCTCCTCGTGAGATTCTTCTGTTGTTATTTTCTTCCTAGCATCTACCTGGGGAGTGCTCAACCTACTAGACATGCCTAGGCTGCCCAGAACGCATGGCAATGCCACGGTCACGCGGTGACCACGCGGCGGGCATGCGACTCTACGCTCTTTGGAGTTGGGGCCCTGGGCCACCGTCCAAACCTCGACGTATCACCACCAAACCATGTATTTATTATTAAATAGATACTTATGTAACTATAAATGATTTTTGGAAAAAATAAAGAGCAAACTATAAGGCAGATGCAGTTCAAATTTGACACGTTTCCTACTGAATGGGCGAAATTTTTTCTTTTTCATGAGAGGTGGATAAAAACTTTTGACACTTGACACCCAACCATTTTGTCAATTGTGCATTAAATATCGCCTAGTATTTTAGAAAATTGATTTGGTCACATTTTGCAACAAATATATGGTAGGTCCTTCACAAAAAAAAACTCATTTCGGGCACTCGGAAAATGGAAAATAAATTTCCGTGCAAATAAAATAAAAACACCCTTAGGAAACATTGTTTGCAATTCCAATATGCACCCTTGTGCACAATATGAGATCATTTGAATAAACTATGCCATGAATGTGGCTATAAGATTGATCATTTGGCTTTAAAGCCATGAATCTTCACGCATGATAGCTCATTTCCGAGAACACTTTTTTAAAATAATTGCTGTATTACAAGTTTATTATTTTTCCTGGAAACTTGGTCACATATAATGACACAATGCGAAGGTTTTCCAATTTATTGATTTTTTTTGACTTTTTATGCCCGTTTCAAAATGCGGTCAAAACGGCGGGCTTGACCATTCCAAGCTAGTGGTTGAATCTAGGAATTTTTTTGATGTTTCTCTGATTAAATAGATACTTATGTACCTAGAAATGATTTTTGGAAAAAATAAAGAGAAAACTATGAGGCAGCTGCAGTTCAAATTTGACCCGTTCCTACTAAATCAGCGGGAATTTGTCTTTTTCACCAGAGGTGGATAAAAACTTTTGACACCCAACCATTTTGTCAATTGTGCATTAAATTGTTGGGGAACGTTGCAGAAAACAAAAATTTTCCTACTCGTTTCACCAAGATCCATCTAGGAGTTCATCTAGCAACGAGTCATCGGATGCATCTACATACCTTTGTAGATCGCGTGCGGAAGCGTTCAAAGAATGGTGATGATGTAGTCGAACACGACGTGATCCAAATCACCGATGACCAAGCGCCGAACGGACGGCACCTCCGCGTTCAACACACGTACGAGACGGGAGACGTCTCCTCCTTCTTGATCCAGCAAGGGGGAAGGAGAGGTTGATGAAGATCCAGCAGCACGACGGCGTGGTGGTGGATGCAGGGCGTCACAGTAGCAGGGCTTCGCCTATACTACGAGAGAGAGACGTAACGGGGAGAGAGGGAGGCGCCAGGGGCTGGTGTATGAAGTCCCTCCTCTCCCCCACTATATATAGGAGGGCCAAGGGGGGGTGGTGCGCCAGCCTAGGAGATCCAATCTCCTAGGTGCGGCAGCCAAGGGGAGGTTTCCCTCCCCCCCAAGGCACCTAGAGGTGCCTTCCACCATTGGGACTCTTCCCTTAAGTGGAACCCTAGGCGCATGGGCTTTTGGGGCTGGTGCCCTTGGCCCATCTAGGCCAAGGCGCAGCCCCTACAGCCCATGTGCCCCCCCGGGACAGGTGGCCCCACCCGGTGGGCCCCCGGGACCCCTCCGGTGGTCCCGGTACAATACCGATAACCCCGAAACTTGTCCCGATGGCGGAAACAGCACTTCCTATATATAATTCTTTACCTACGGACCATTCCGGAACTCCTCGTGACGTCCGGGATCTCATCCGGGACTCCGAACAACATTCGGGTTACTGCATATACATATCTTCACAACCCTAGCGTCACCGAACCTTAAGTGTGTAGACCCTACGGGTTCGGGAGACAAGCAGACATGACCGAGACGACTCTCCGGTCAATAACCAACAGCGGGATCTGGATACCCATGTTGGCTCCCACATGCTCCACGATGATCTCATCGGATGAACCACGATGTCGAGGATTCAATCAACCTCGTATGCAATTCCCTTTGTCAATCGATATACTACTTGCCCGAGATTCGATCGTCGGTATCCCAATACCTCGTTCAATCTCGTTACCGGCAAGTCACTTTACTCGTACCGTAATGCATGATCCCGTGACCAGACACTTGGTCACTTTGAGCTCATTATGATGATGCATTACCGAGTGGGCCCAGTGATACCTCTCCGTCATACGGAAAGACAAATCCCAGTCTTGATCCATGTCAACCCAACAGACACTTTCGGAGATACCCGTAGTCTACCTTTATAGTCACCCAGTTACGTTGTGACGTTTGGTATACCCAAAGCACTCCTACGGTATCCGGGAGTTACACGATCTCATGGTCTAAGGAAAAGATACTTTGACATTGGAAAAACTCTAGCAAACGAACTATACGATCTTGTGCTATGTTTAGGATTGGGTCTCGTCCATCACATCATTCTCCTAATGATGTGGTCTCGTTATCAATGACATCCAATGTCCATAGTCAGGAAACCATGACTATCTGTTGATCAACGAGCTAGTCAACTAGAGGCTTACTAGGGACATGTTGGTGTCTGTTATTCACACATGTATTACGATTTCCGGATAACACAATTATAGCATGAATAAAGACAATTATCATGAATAAGGAAATATAATAATAATGCTTTTATTATTGCCTCTAGGGCATATTTCCAACAGTCTCCCACTTGCACTAGAGTCAATAATCTAGTTACATTGTGATGAATCGAACACCCATGGAATTCTGGTGTTGATCATGTTTTGCTCTAGGGAGAGGTTTAGTCAACGGATCTCCTACATTCAGGTCCGTATGTACTTTACAAATATCTATGTCTCCATCTTGAACATTTTCACGAATGGAGTTGAAGCGACGCTTGATGTGCCTTGTCTTCTTGTGAAACCTGGGCTCCTTGGCAAGTGCAATAGCTCCAGTGTTGTCACAGAAAAGTTTGATTGGCCCCGACGCATTGGGTATGACTCCTAGGTCGGTGATGAACTCCTTCACCCATATTGCTTCATGTGCTGCCTCCGAGGCTGCCATGTACTCCGCTTCACATGTAGATCCCGCCACGACGCTTTGCTTGCAACTACACCAGCTTACTGCCCCACCATTCAAAATATACACATATCCGGTTTGTGACTTAGAGTCATCCAGATCAGTGTCGAAGCTAGCGTCGACGTAACCCTTTACGACGAGCTCTTCGTCACCTCCATAAACGAGAAACATTTCCTTAGTCCTTTTCAGGTACTTCAGGATATTCTTGACCGCTGTCCAGTGTTCCTTGCCGGGATTACTTTGGTACCTTCCTACCAAACTTACGGCAAGGTTTACATCAGGTCTGGTACACAGCATGGCATACATAATAGAACCTATGGCTGATGCATAGGGGATGACGCTCATCTCTTCTATATCTTCTGCCGTGGTCGGACATTGAGCTGAGCTCAATTTCATACCTTGTAACACAGGCAAGAACCCCTTCTTAGATTGATCCATATTGAACTTCTTCAATATATTATCAAGGTATGTGCTTTGTGAAAGACCTATGAGGCGTCTCGATCTATCTCTATAGATTTTGATGCCTAATATATAAGCAGCTTCTCCAAGGTCCTTCATTGAAAAACTCTTATTCAAGTAGGCCTTGATGCTGTCCAAGATTTCTATATCATTTCCCATCAATAGTATGTCATCTACATATAATATGAGAAATGCTATAGAGCTCCCACTCACTTTCTTGTAAACGCAGGCTTCTCCATAAGTCTGCGTAAACCCAAATGCTTTGATCATCTCATCAAAGCGAATGTTCCAACTCCGAGATGCTTGCACCAGCCCATAAATCGAGCGTTGGAGCTTGCACACCTTGTCAGCATTCTTAGGATCGACAAAACCTTCCGGCTGCATCATATACAATTCTTCCTTAAGGAAACCATTAAGGAATGCCGTTTTGACGTCCATTTGCCATATCTCATAATCGTAGAATGCGGCAATTGCTAACATGATTCGGACGGACTTCAGCTTCGCTACCGGTGAGAAAGTCTCATCGTAGTCAACCCCTTGAACTTGTCGATAACCCTTAGCGACAAGTCGAGCTTTATAGATGGTCACATTACCATCCGCGTCTGTCTTCTTCTTAAAGATCCATTTATTTTCTATGGCTCGCCATTCAACGGGCAAGTCAGTCAAAGTCCATACTTCATTTTCATACATGGATCCTATCTCGGATTTCATGGCTTCTAGCCATTTGTCGGAATCCGGGCCCGCCATCGCTTCTTCATAGTTTGAAGGTTCACTGTTGTCCAACAACATGATTTCTAAGACAGGGTTGCCGTACCACTCTGGTGCGGAACGTGTCCTTGTGGACCTTCGAATTTCAGTAGAAGCTTGATCAGAAGTATCTTGATCATTATCATTAACTTCCTCTCTAGTCGGTGCAGGCACCTCAGGAACATTTTCTTGAGTTGCGCCATTTTCCGGTTCAAGAGGTAATACTTCATCAAGCTCTACTTTCCTCCCACTTACTTCTTTCGAGAGAAACTCTTTCTCTAGAAAGGACCCATTCTTGGCAACAAAGATCTTGCCTTCGGATCTGAGGTAGAAGGTGTACCCAATAGTTTCTTTTGGGTATCCTATGAAGACGCATTTTTCCGACTTGGGTTCGAGCTTTTTAGGTTGAAGTTTCTTGACATAAGCATCGCATCCCCAAACTTTTAGAAACGACAGCTTAGGTTTCTTCCCAAACCATAATTCATACGGTGTCGTCTCAACGGATTTCGACGAAGCCCTATTTAAAGTGAATGCGGCAGTCTCTAAAGCATAGCCCCAAAAAGATAGCGGTAAATCGGTAAGAGACATCATAGATCGCACCATATCTAATAGAGTGCGATTACGACGTTCGGACACACCATTACGCTGAGGTGTTCCAGGCGGCGTGAGTTGTGAAACTATTCCACATTTTCTTAAGTGTGTGCCAAATTCGTGACTCAAGTATTCTCCTCCACGATCTGATCGTAGAAACTTGATTTTCCTGTCACGTTGATTTTCAACCTCACTCTGAAATTCCTTGAACTTTTCAAAGGTTTCGGACTTGTGTTTCATTAAGTAGATATACCCATATCTACTTAAGTCATCAGTGAGCGTGAGAACATAACGATAGCCACCGCGAGCCTCAACACTCATTGGACCGCACACATCAGTATGTATGATTTCCAATAAGTTGGTTGCTCGCTCCATTGTTCCTGAGAACGGAGTCTTGGTCATCTTACCCATGAGGCATGGTTCACATGTGTCAAATGATTCATAATCAAGAGACTCTAAAAGTCCATCTGCATGGAGCTTCTTCATGCGTTTGACACCTATGTGACCAAGGCGGCAGTGCCACAAGTATGTGGGACTATCATTATCAACCTTACATCTTTTGGTACTCACATTATGAACATGTGTAGTATTACGTTCGAGATTCATAAAGAATAAACCATTCACCATAGGAGCATGACCATAAAACATATCTCTCATATAAATAGAACAACCATTATTCTCGGATTTAAATGAGTAGCCATCTCGAATTAAACGAGATCCCGATACAATGTTCATGCTCAAAGCTGGCACTAAATAACAATTATTAAGGTTTAAAACTAATCCCGAAGGTAGATATAGAGGTAGCGTGCCGACGGCGATCACATTGACCTTGGAACCATTCCCGACGCGCATCGTCACCTCGTCCTTTGCTAGTTTCCGCTTATTCCGCAGCCCCTGCTTTGAGTTACAAATGTGAACAACTGCACCGGTATCAAATACCCAGGAGCTACTACGGACACTAGTAAGGTACACATCAATTACATGTATATCACATATACCTTTTGTTTTGCCGGCCTTCTTGTCTGCTAAGTATTTAGGGCAGTTCCGCTTCCAGTGACCGCTTCCCTTGCAATAAAAGCACTCAGTCTCGGGTTTGGGTCCATTCTTTGGCTTCTTCCCGGCAGCTTGCTTGCCGGGCGCGGCAACCTCCTTGCCGTCCTTCTTGAAGTTCTTTTTACCCTTGCCTTTCTTGAACTTAGTGGTTTTATTGACCATCAACACTTGATGTTCCTTCTTGACTTCTACCTCTGCTGATTTCAGCATAGCAAATACTTCAGGAATGGTCTTTTCCATCCCCTGCATATTGAAGTTCATCACAAAGCTCTTGTAGCTTGGTGGAAGCGACTGGAGGATTCTGTCAATCACCGCATCATCCGGGAGATTAACTCCCAGCTGAGTCAAGCGGTTATGCAACCCAGACATAGTGAGTATGTGCTCACTGACAGAACTATTTTCCTCCATCTTACAGCTGAAGAACTTGTCGGAGACTTGATATCTCTCGACCCGGGCATGAGCTTGGAAAACCATTTTCAGCTCTTCGAACATCTCATATGCTCCGTGTCTCTCAAAACGCTTTTGGAGCCCCGGCTCTAAACTGTAAAGCATGCCGCACTGAACGAGGGAGTAGTCGTCGGTACGTGCCTGCCAAGCGTTCATAACATCTTGTTCTGCAGGGAGAACGGGTGCGTCACCAAGCGGTGCTTGTAGGACATAATCTTTCTTGGCAGCTATGAGGATGATCCTCAGGTTCCGGACCCAGTCCGTATAGTTGCTGCCATCATCTTTCAGCTTGGTTTTCTTTAGGAACGCGTTGAAGTTGAGGACTACGTTGGCCATTTGATCTACAAGACATATTGTAAATGTTTTAGACTAAGTTCATGATAATTAAGTTCATCTAATCAAATTATTGAATGAACTCCCACTTAGATTAGACATCCCTCTAGTCATCTAAGTATTGCATGATCCGAGTTAACTAGGCCGTGTCCGATCATCACGTGAGACGGACTAGTCAACATCGGTGAACATCTTCATGTTGATCGTATCTTCTATACGACTCATGCTCGACCTTTCGGTCTTCTGTGTTCCGAGGCCATGTCTGTACATGCTAGGCTCGTCAAGTCAACCTAAGTGTTTACATGTGTAAATCTATCTTACACCCATTGTATGTGAACGTCTGAATAAAACACCCGATCATCACGTGGTGTTTTGAAACAGCGAACTGTCGCAACGGTGCACAGTTAGGGGGAACACTTCTTGAAATTAGTATGAGGGATCATCTTATTTACTACCGTCGTTCTAAGTAAACAAGATGCAAAACATGATAAACATCACATGCAATCAAATAATAAACGTGACATGATATGGCCAATATCACATAGCTCCTTTGATCTCCATCTTGGGGCTCCATGATCATCTTGTCACCGGCTTGACACCATGATCTCCATCATCATGATCTCCATCATCGTGTCTCCATGAAGTTGCTCGCCAACTATTACTTCTACTACTATGGCTAACACATTTAGCAATAAAGTAAAGTAATTTACATGGCGTTTCTCAATGACACGCAGGTCATACAAAAAATAAAGACAACTCCTATGGCTCCTGCCGGTTGTCATACTCATCGACATGCAAGTCGTGATTCCTATTACAATAGCATGAACATCTCATACATCACATATAGATCATTCATCACAACTTTGGCCATATCATATCACAAACCACTTGCTGCAAAAACAAGTTAGACGTCCTCTAATTGTTGTTGCAAGTTTTACGTGGCTGAATTAGGGTTCTACCAAGAACGTCTTCTTACCTACGTTAAAGCCACAACGTGATTTGTCAACTTCTATTTACCCTTCATAAGGACCCTGTTCATCGAATCCGCTCCAACTAAAGTGGGAGAGACAGACACCCGCCAGCCACCTTATGCAACTAGTGCATGTTAGTCGGTGGAACCGGTCTCACGTGAGCGTACGTGTAAGGTTGGTCCGGGCCGCTTCATCCCACAATGCCGCTGAAGCAAGAAAAGACTAGTAGCGGCAAGAAAGTTGACAAATCTACGCCCACAACAAATTGTGTTCTACTCGCGCAAGAAGAACTACGCATAAACCTAGCTCATGATGCCACTGTTGGGGAACGTTGCAGAAAACAAAAATTTTCCTACTCGTTTCACCAAGATCCATCTAGGAGTTCATCTAGAAACGAGTCATCGGATGCATCTACATACCTTTGTAGATCGCGTGCGGAAGCGTTCAAAGAACGGTGATGATGTAGTCGAACACGACGTGATCCAAATCACCGATGACCAAGCGCCGAACGGACGGCACCTCCGCGTTCAACACACATACGGGATGGGAGATGTCTCCTCCTTCTTGATCCAGCAAGGGGGAAGGAGAGGTTGATGAAGATCCAGCAGCACGACGGCGTGGTGGTGGATGCAGGGCGTCACAGTAGCAGGGCTTCGCCTATACTACGAGAGAGAGACGTAACGGGGAGAGAGGGAGGCGCCAGGGGCTGGTGTATGAAGTCCCTCCTCTCCCCCACTATATATAGGAGGGCCAAGGGGGGGTGGTGCGCCAGCCTAGGAGATCCAATCTCCTAGGTGCGGCAGCCAAGGGGAGGTTTCCCTCCCCCCCAAGGCACCTAGAGGTGCCTTCCACCATTGGGACTCTTCCCTTAAGTGGAACCCTAGGCGCATGGGCTTTTGGGGCTGGTGCCCTTGGCCCATCTAGGCCAAGGCGCAGCCCCTATAGACCATGTGGCCCCCCGGGACAGGTGGCCCCACCCGGTGGGCCCCCGGGACCCCTCTGGTGGTCCCGGTACAATACCGATAACCCCGAAACTTGTCCCGATGGCCGAAACAACACTTCCTATATATAATTCTTTACCTCCGGACCATTCCGGAACTCCTCGTGACGTCCGGGATCTCATCCGGGACTCCGAACAACATTCGGGTTACTGCATATACATATCTTCACAACCCTAGCGTCACCGAACCTTAAGTGTGTAGACCCTACGGGTTCGGGAGACAAGCAGACATGACCGAGACGACTCTCCGGTCAATAACCAACACCGGGATCTGGATACCCATGTTGGCTCCCACATGCTCCACGATGATCTCATCGGATGAACCACGATGTCGAGGATTCAATCAACCCCGTATGCAATTCCCTTTGTCAATCGATATACTACTTGCCCGAGATTCGATCGTCGGTATCCCAATACCTCGTTCAATCTCGTTACCGGCAAGTCACTTTACTCGTACCGTAATGCATGATCCCGTGACCAGACACTTGGTCACTTTGAGCTCATTATGATGATGCATTACCGAGTGGGCCCAGTGATACCTCTCCGTCATACGGAATGACAAATCCCAGTCTTGATCCATGTCAACCCAACAGACACTTTCGGAGATACCCGTAGTCTACCTTTATAGTCACCCAGTTACGTTGTGACATTTGGTATACCCAAAGCACTCCTACGATATCCGGGAGTTACACGATCTCATGGTCTAAGGAAAAGATACTTTGACATTGGAAAAACTCTAGCAAACGAACTATACGATCTTGTGCTATGTTTAGGATTGGGTCTCGTCCATCACATCATTCTCCTAATGATGTGACCTCGTTATCAATGACATCCAATGTCCATAGTCAGGAAACCATGACTATCTGTTGATCAACGAGCTAGTCAACTAGAGGCTTACTAGGGACATGTTGGTGTCTGTTATTCACACATGTATTACGATTTCCGGATAACACAATTATAGCATGAATAAAGACAATTATCATGAATAAGGAAATATAATAATAATGCTTTTATTATTGCCTCTAGGGCATATTTCCAACATAAATATGGCCTAGTATTTTAGAAAATTGATTTGGTCCAATTTTGCAACAAATATATGGTAGGTCCTTCACAAAAAAAAACTCATTTCGGGCACTCGGAAAATGGAAAATGAATTTTCCGTGCAAAGAAAATAAAAATCCATTAGGCAACATTGTTTGGAATTCCAATATACACCCTTGTGCACAACATGAGATCATTTGAACAAACTATGACATGAATGTGGCCATAAGATTAATCATTTGGCTTGAAAGCCATGAATCTTCACGCATGATAGCTTATTTCTGAGAACACTTTTTTAAAATAATTGTTGTATTACAAGTTTAATATTTTTCCTGCAAACTTGGTCACATATAATGACACAATGCGAAGGTTTTCCAATTTTTTTGATTTTTTTCAATTTTTTATGCCCGTTTCAAAATGCAGTCAAAACGGCGGACTTGACCGTTCCTAGCTAGCGGTTGAATCTTGGAAATTTTTTGATGTTTCTCTTATTAGATAGATACTTATGTACCTAGAAATGATTTTTGGAAAAAATAAAGAGCAAACTATGAGGCAGTTGTAGTTCAAATTTGACCCGGTTCCTACTAAATCGGCGGGGATTTGTCTTTTTCACCATAGGTGGATAAAAACTTTTGACACCCAACCATTTTGTCAATTGTGCATTAAATATGGCCTAGTATTTTAGAAAATTGATTTGGTCCAATTTTGCAACAAATATATGGTAGGTCCTTCACAAAAACTCATTTTGGGCACTCAGAAAATGGAAAATGAATTTCCCGTGCAAAGAAAATGAAAAATCCCTTAGGCAACATTGTTTGGAATTCCAATATGCACCCTTGTGCACAATATGAGATCATTTGAACAAAATATGCCATGAATGTGGCCATAAGATTGATCATTTGGCTCGAAAGCCATGAATCTGCACGCATGATAGCTCATTTCTGAAAACACTTTTTAAAAATAATTGTCGTATTACAAGTTTGTTATTTTTCCTGGAAACTTGGTCACATATAATGACACAATGCGAAGGTTTTCCAATTTTTTGTTTTTTTTTGAATTTTTATGTCCGTTTAAAAATGCGATCAAAACGGTGGGCTTGACCGTTCCTAGCTAGTGATTGAATCTTGGAATTTTTTGATGTTTCTCTGATTAAATAGATACTTATGTACCTAGAAATGATTTTTGGAAAAAAAATAAAGAGCAAACTATGAGGCAGCTGCAGTTCAAATTTGACTCGGTTCCTGCTGAATCGGCGGGAATTTGTCTTTTTCACCAGAGGTGGATAAAAACTTTTGACACCCAACCATTTTGTCAATTGTGCATTAAATATGGCCTAGTATTTTAGAAAATTGATCTGGTCCAATTTTGCAACAAATATATGGTATGTCCTTCACAAAAGAACTCATTTCGGGCACTCAGAAATGGAAAATTGATTGCGACCATTTTATAAGGTCATAACATCATCAAAGCCTGCACTTCGTTCTGATTGGTCTATGGGCATGTCACGCGGATCAAGCATTAGAGACCGTCAGATACTGCTAGATCCAACGGCCCACACCCCTCATCCTCTCCCTACCCACACCCACCCGAAAGCAGCTCCCCTCACCTACACCACATGTCGTTGAGGACACTGACATGTGGGCCTACTTTCTCGCGGGCCCATCTATCAGTGGCCGAATGCCACCACTCACCCACCGCACACCACTCCTCCCCCCTCTCCCCCTCTCCCCCGCACACCACTCCTCCCCCATGATCCGCAGCCCAAACCCTAACCCATCTCCCCTCTCCCTCCATTGGACCGCTGCCGCCACCTACGGCGGCCGATCCCGCCGCGTCCTTGCTACCTCTTGAGCACTGCGTTGGATTTCCTCGAAGAGGAAAGGATGATGCAGCAAAGTAGCATAAGTATTTCCCTCAGTTTTTGAGAACCAAGGTATCAATCCAGTAGGAGGCTACGCGCGTGTCCCTCGTACCTACACAAAAACAATAGCTCAACGCAACCAACGCGCTTAGGGGTTGTCAATCCCTTCACGGTCACTTACGAAAGTGAGATCTGATAGAGATGATAAATAATATTTTTGGTATTTTTGGTATAGAGATGCAAAGTGAAAAGTAAAAGGCAAAGTAAAAAAGCAAAGCAATAATAAAGTGATGGAGATTCATATGATGAGAAAGAGACCCGGGGGCCATAGGTTTCACTAGTGGCTTCTCTCAAGAGCATAAGTATTCTACGGTGGGTGAACAAATTACTGTTGAGCAATTGACAGAATTGAGCATAGTTATGAGAATATCTAGGTATGATCATTTATATAGGCATCACGTCTGAGACAAGTAGACCAACTCCTGCATGCATCTACTACCATTACTCCACTCATCGACCGCTATCCAGCATGCATCTAGAGTATTAAGTTAAAAACAGAGTAACGCCT
Source organism: Triticum urartu (assembly GCF_056163025.1). Classification (NCBI taxonomy): domain Eukaryota; kingdom Viridiplantae; phylum Streptophyta; class Magnoliopsida; order Poales; family Poaceae; genus Triticum; species Triticum urartu. The sequence goes on along the minus strand of NC_141874.1, from coordinate 46,592,833 downwards.
TAAGCAAGATGACATGATGTAGAGGGATAGTTTCATGCAATATTATAAAAAAAACCATCTTGCTATCCTCGATGGCAACAATACAATACGTGCCTTGCTGCCCCTTCTATCACTGGGAAAGGAAACCGCAAGATCGAACCCAAAGCTAAGCACTTCTCCCATGGCAAGAAAAACCAATCTAGTAGGCCAAACCAAACTGATAATTCGAAGAGACTTGCAAAGATAACCAATCATACATAAAAGAATTCAGAGAAGATTCAAATATTATTCATAGATAGACTGGATCATAAACCCACAATTCATCGGTCTCAACAAACACACCGCAAAAAGAAGATTACATCGAATAGATCTCCATGAGAGAGGAGGAGAACATTGTATTGAGATCCAAAAAGAGAGAAGAAGCCATCTAGCTACTAACTATGGACCTGTAGGTCTGAAGTAAACTACTCACACTTCATCGGAGGGGCTTGGATGATGATGTAGAAGCCCTCCGTGATCGATGCCCCTCCGGCGGAGCTCCGGAACAGGCCCCAAGATGGGATCTCGTGGATACAGAAAGTTGCGGCGATGGAATTAGGTTTTTGGCTCCGTATCTGATCGTTTGGGGGTACATAGGTATATATAGGAGGAAGGAGTACGTCGGTGGAGCTTCGAGGGGCCCATGAGGCAGGGGGGCGCACCCTAGGGGGGGCGCCCTCCACCCTCGTGACCGCCTCATGGCTTTATTGACGGAGGGTCCAAGTCTCCTGGGTCTTATCTGATGAGAAAATCGCGTTCCCGAAGGTTACATTCCGTTTGGACTCCGTTTGATATTCTGTTTCTCCAAAACACTGAAATAGGCAAAAAAACAGCAATTCTGGGCTGGGCCTCCGGTTAATAGGTTAGTCCCAAAAATAATATAAAAGTGGAAAATAAAGCCCAATATAGTCGAAAACAGTAGGTAATATAGCATGGAGCAATCAAAAATTATAGATACGTTGGAGACGTATCAAGCATCCCCAAGCTTAATTCCTGCTCGTCCTCGAGTAGGTAAATGAGAAAAACAGAATTTTTGATGCGAAGTGCTACTTGGCATAATTTTAATGTAAATCTTCTTAATTGTGGTATGAATATTCAGATTCAAAAGATTCAAGACAAAAGTTCATGTTGACATAAAAATAATAATACTTCAAGCATACTAAGAAAGCAATTATGTCTTCTCAAAATAACATGGCCAAAGAAAGCTATCCCTACAAAATCATATAGTCTGGCTATACTCTATCTTCACCACACAAAGTATTTAAATCATGCACAACCCCGATGACAAGCCAAGCAATTGTTTCATACTTTTGACATTTTCAAAACTTTTTCGATCTTCACGCAATACATGAGCGTGAGCCATGGATATAGCACTATATGTGGAATAGAATGGTGGTTGTGGAGAAGACAAAAGGAGGGGAAGATAGTCTCACATCAACTAGGCGTATCAACGAGCTATGGAGATGACCATCAATAGATATCAATGTGAGTGAGTAGGGATTGCCATGCAACGGATGCACTAGAGCTATAAGTATATGAAAGCTCAACAAAAGAAACTAAGTGGGTGTGCATCCAACTCGCTTGCTCATGAATACCTAGGGCATTTTGTGGAAGCCCATCATTGGAATATACAAGCCAAGTTCTATAATGAAAAATTCCCACTAGTATATGAAAGTGACAGAATGAGAGACTCTCTATCATGAAGATCATGGTGCTACTTTGAAGCACAAGTGTGGTAAAAGGATAGTAACATTGTCCCTTCTCTATTTTTCTCTCATTTTTCTGTTTGGGCCTTCTCTTTTTTTATGGCCTCTTTTTTTCGTCCGGAGTCTCATCCCGACTTGTGGGGGAATCATAGTCTCCATCATACTTTCCTCACTTGGGACAATGCTCTAAAAATGATGATCATCACACTTTTTATTTTTCTTACAACTCAACAATTACAACTCAATACTTAGAACAAAATATGACTCTATATGAATGCCTCCGGCGGTGTATCGGGATATGCAATGAATCAAGAGTGACATGTATGAAAGAATTATGAACGGTGGCTTTGCCACAAATATGATGTCAACTACATGATCATGCTAGCAATATGACAATGATGGAGCGTGTCATAATGAACGGAACGGTGGAAAGTTGCATGGCAATATATCTCGGAATGGCTATGGAAATGCCATGATAGGTAGGTATGGTGGCTGTTTTGAGGAAGGTATTTGGTGGGTGTATGATATCGTGAAAAGTGCGCGGTATTAGAGAGGCTAGCAATGGTGGAAGGAAGGGAAGTGCGTATAATCCATGGACTCAACATTAGTCAAAAAGAACTCATATACTTATTGCAGAAATCTAGAAGTTATCAAAGCAAATTATTACGCGCATGCTCCTTGGGTGATAGATTGGTAGGAAAATACCATCGCTCGTCCCCGACCGCCACTCATAAGGAAGACAATCAATAAATAAATCATGCTCCGACTTCATCACATAATGGTTCACCATACGTGCATGCTACGGGAATCACAAACTTTAACACAAGAATTTCTCAAATTCACAACTACTCAACTAGCATGACTCTAATATCACCATCCTCATATCTCAAAACAATTATCAAGCATCGATTTTTTTCTTAGTATTCAACGCACTAAAAAGAAAGTTTGACAAAACTTGAATACCAAGCATATTATTATTAAGAAAATTACCATGCTATTAAGACTCTCAAAATAATCTAAGTCAATCATGAGAGATCAATAGTTTCTATAAAACAAATCCACCACCGTGCTCTAAAAGATATAAGTGAAGCACTAGAGCAAAACTATAAAACTCAAAAGATATAAGTGAAGCACTAGAGTAAAACTATAGAGCTCAAAAGATATAAGTGGAGCACATAGAGTATTCTATCAAATTCCAAATCATGTATGGCTCTCTCAAAAGATGTGTACAGAAATGATGATTGTGGTAGACTAACAGGCAAAGACTCAAATCATAAAAGACGCTCCAAGAAAAACACATATCATGTGGTGAATAAAATATAGCTCCAAGTAAAGTTACCGATAGAAATAGACGAAAGAGGGGATGCCTTTCGGGGCATCCCCAAGCTTTGGCTTTTAGGTGTCCTTAGATTATCTTGGGGGTGCGATGGGCATACCCAAGCTTAGGCTCTTTCCACTCCTTGTTCCATAATCCATCAAATCTTTACCCAAAACTTGAAAACTTCACAACACAAAACTTAAAGTAGAAAATCTCGTGAGCTCCGTTAGCGAAAGAAAACAAAAGACCACTTCAAGGTACTGTACTGAACTCATTATTTATTTATATTGGTGTTAAACCTACTGTATTCCAACTTCTCTATGGTTTATAAACTATTTTACTAGCCATAGATTCATCAAAATAAGCAAACAACACACGAAAAACAGAATCTATCAAAAACAGAACAGTCTGTAGTAATCTGTAGCTAGCGCAAGATCTGGAACCCCAAAAATTCTAAAATAAATTGATGGACGTGAGGAATTTATCTATTAATCATATTCATAAAGAATTAACTGAATAGCACTCTCCAAATAAAAATGACAGCAGTTCTCGTGAGCGCTAAAGTTTCTGTTTTTTTACAGCAAGTTCAACAAGACTTTCCCCAAGTCTTCCCAACGGTTCTACTTGGCACAAACAATAATTAAACACAAAAAACACAACCAAAACAGAGGATAAATAATTTATTTATTACTAAACAGGAGCAAAAGGCAAGGAATAAAAATAAAATTGGGTTGCCTCCCAACAAGCGCTATCGTTTAACGCCCCTAGCTAGGCATAACAAGCAAGAATAGATCTAGGTATTGCCATCTTTGGTAGGCAATCCATAAGTGGCTCTCGTGATAGATTCATATGGTAATTTTATTTTCTTTCTAGGGAAGTGTTCCATGCCCTTTTTTTAATAGAAATTGAAATCTAATATTCCCTTCCTTCATATCAATAATTGCACCAACCGTTCTAAGGAAAGGTCTACCGAGAATAATAGGGCAAGAAGGATTACAATCTATATCAAGAACGTTAAAATCTACAGGAACATAATTCCTATTTTCAACAATAATAAAATCATTAATTCTTCCCATAGGTTTCTTAATAGTGGAATCCGCAAGATGCAAGTTTAGAGAGCAATCATCAAAATCACGGAAATCTAGCAAATCACACAAAGTTTTGGGAATAGTAGAGACACTAGCACCCAAATCACACAAAGCATAAAACTCATTATCTTTAATTTTAATTTTAATAGTAGGTTCCCACTCATCATAAAGTTTTCTAGGGATAGAAACTTTCAACTCAAGTTTTTCTTCATAAGATTGCATCAAGGCATCAACGATATGTTCGGTAAAGGCTTTATTTTGACTATAAGCATGAGGAGAATTTAGCACGGATTGCAACAAGGAAATACAATCAATTAAAGAGCAATTTTCATAATTAAATTCCTTGAAATCCAATATAGTGGGTTTAGCATCATCTAGGGTTTTATTTCTTTTAATCCCACTTTTATCAATTTCATCATCAAGATCTAAATACTCTGAATTTTTAGAACGCCTTCTAAGTAAAGGTGGAACATATTCAGTCCCATCATTATCAAGATTAATATTTCAAATCAAAGATTTAATAGGGGACACATCAATAACTTTTAGATCTTCATCTTTATTTTCATAGGAATTATGAGAACACGCTTTAATAAAGGCATATTTCATAGCACGCGTCCTAGCGGTTCTTTCCTTGCACTCATCAATGGAAATTCTCATGGCTTTGAGAGAATCATTGATATCATGCTTAGGAGGAATAGATCTAAGCTTTAAAGAATCAACATCAAGAGAAATTCTATCAACGTTCCTAGCCAAATCATCAATCTTAAGCAATTTTTCTTCAATCATAGCATTAAAATTCTTTTGCGAAGAAATAAATTCTTTAATATTAGATTCAAAATCAGAGGGCATCTTATTATAATTTCCATAAGAATTGTTGAAGGAATTACCATAATTATTAGAGGGATTACTAGGATAAGGCCTAGAGTTGAAATTTCCTCTATACGCGTTGTTACCAAAATTATTCCTACCAACAAAATTCACATCCATAGATTCATTATTATTCTCAATCAAAGTAGACAAAGGCATATCATTAGGATCAGATGAAAAACTCTTAGTAGCAAATAATTTCATAAGTTCACCCATCTTTCCACTCAAAACATTAATTTCTTCTATCGCATGCACATTTTTATTAGTGGATCTTTCAGTGTGCCATTGAGAATAATTAACCATAATATTATCTAGGAGTTTAGTAACATCTCCTAAAGTGATTTCCATAAAAGTGCCTCCCGCGGCCGAATCTAAAAGATTTCTAGAAGCAAAATTCAATCCGGCATAAATTTTTTGTATAATCATCCACAAATTCAAACCATGAGTAGGGCAATTACGTATCATTAATTTCATTCTATCCCAAGCTTGTGCAACATGTTCATGATCAAGTTGCTTAAAATTCATAATATCGTTTCTAAGAGAAATGATCTTAGCGGGAGGAAAATACTTAGAGATAAAAGCATCTTGGCACTTGTTCCGTCAATCAATACTATTTTTAGGCAAAGATGAAAACCAAGCTTTAGCATGATCTCTAAGCGAAAAAGGAAATAGCTTCAATTTAAAAATATCATTATCGACATCTTTCTTCTTTTGCATGTCACACAAATCAATGAAGCTATTAAGATGGGTAGTGGCATCTTCACTAGGAAGGCCGGAGAATGGATCTTTCATGACAATATTCAGCAAAACAGCATTAATTTCACAAGATTCAGCATCGGTAAGAGGAGCAATCGGAGTGCTAAGGAAATCATTATTGTTGGTATTGGTGAAGTCACACAATTTGGTATTATCTGGAGCCATCGCGACAAACAAGCAATCCAACACACGAGCAAACAAAAAGCAAACGGGCAAAAGTGGCAAATAGAGAGGGAGGATAGAGAGAGAGGGTGAATAAAACGGCAAGGGTGAAGTGGGGGAGAGGAAAACGAGAGGCAAATGGCAAATAATGTAATGCAGGAGATAGGGATTGTGATGGGTACTTGGTATGTTGACTTTTGCGCAGACTCCCCGGCAACGGCGCCAGAAATTCTTCTTGCTACCTCTTAAGCAATGCGTTGGATTTCCCCGAAGAGGAAAGGATGATGCAGCAAAGTAGCGTAAGTATTTCCCTCGGTTTTTGAGAACCAAGGTATCAATCCAGTAGGAGGCTACGCGCGAGTCCCTCGTACCTACACAAAAACAATAGCTCAATGCAACCAACGCGCTTAGGGGTTGTCAATCCCTTCATGGTCACTTACGAAAGTGAGATCTGATAGAGATGATAAATAATATTTTTGGTATTTTTGGTATAGAGATGCAAAGTGAAAAGTAAAAGGCAAAGCAAAAAAGCAAAGCAATGATAAAGTGATGGAGATTGATATGATGAGAAAGAGACCCGGGGGCCATAGGTTTCACTAGTGGCTTCTCTCAAGAGCATAAGTATTCTACGGTAGGTGAACAAATTACTGTTGAGCAATTGACAGAATTGAGCATAGTTATGAGAATATCTAGGTATGATCATGTATATAGGCATCACGTCCGAGACAAGTAGACCGACTCCTGCCTGCATCTACTACTATTACTCCACTCATTGACCGCTATCCAGCATGCATCTAGAGTATTAAGTTAAAAATAGAGTAACGCCTTAAGCAAGCTGACATGATGTAGAGGGATAGTTTCATGCAATATGATAAAAACCCCATGTTGTTATCCTCGATGGCAACAATACAATACGTGCCTTGCTGCCCCTTCTGTCACTGGGAAAGGACACCGCAAGATTGAACCCAAAGCTAAGAACTTCTCCCATGGCAAGAAAAACCAATCTAGTAGGCCAAACCAAACTGATAATTCGAAGAGACTTGCAAAGATAACCAATCATACATAAAAGAATTCAGAGAAGATTCAAATATTATTCATAGATAGACTGGATCATAAACCCACAATTCATTGGTCTCAACAAACACACCGCAAAAAGAAGATTACATCAAATAGATCTCCACGAGAGAGGGGGAGAACATTGTGTTGAGATCCAAAAAGAGAGAAGAAGCCATCTAGCTACTAACTATGGACCCGTAGGTCTGAAGTAAACTACTCAAACTTCATCGGAGGGGCTTGGATGATGATGTAGAAGCCCTCCGTGATCGATGCCCCCTCCGGCGGAGCTCCAGAACAGGCCCCAAGATGGGATCTCGTGGATACAGAATGTTGCGGCGGTGGAATTAGGTTTTTGGCTCCGTATCTGATCGTTTGGGGATACGTAGGTATATATAGGAGGAGTACGTCGGTGGAGCTTCGAGGGGCCCATGTGGCAGGGGGCGCGCTCTAGGGGGCGCCCTCCACCCTCGTGACCACCTCATGGCTTTCTTTACAGAGGGTCCAAGTCTCCTGGGTCTTATCTGATGAGAAGATCGCGTTCCCGAAGGTTTCATTTCGTTTGGACTCCGTTTGATATTATGTTTCTCCGAAACACTGAAATAGGCAAAAAAACAGTAATTCTGGGCTGGCCCTCCGGTTAATAGGTTAGTCTCAAAAATAATATAAAAGTAGAAAATAAAGCCCAATATAATTTAAAACAGTAGGTAATATAGCATGGAGCAATCAAAAATTATAAATACGTTGAAGACGTATCAGTCCTCCCCTCCCCTCCCCTCCCACCTCAAGCCGCTCCTCCTCGCCTTCGTGGACGACCGCCTGCTCCCGCCGTTCGCGCCCGCGTGCCTGCTCCTCATCGCCTCGCTCTTGCCCGCGGATCGCAGAGCATCTCATGGCGTCCCCGGCGCGGCCAGCCTCCGTCTCCGGCCCCTTCGGCTCCGCCGCCGACCTCACCATCTTCTCTACTCCGACCACGACGCAGCGGGCGGATCCAGGCCGTGCGAGTGAGATGGCGGCCAGATCCTCGTATGGCGAGGACACGCAGCGGTCCCCACCGGCTAAATCAGGTCCGTCTCCTCCCACAGCTGAGTCGTTTTATTGGCGGTTTGCCTCGCACGGCCACGACCTCTGACCCCTTCTCATTGATTTTCTCGGGCGGCCGCCTCTCCCACCATCGACGGCACGTGCTGAACACCGAGATCCTCCGCGCCAAGGCCAAGCTCCTCGAGGAGGATCCACCCAAGCTACACGCCGGCCACAGCCCCCCCACCAGTGAATCTTCTCCGGCCCCTTACGTCCCCACCAACGAAGGCGACGTCCTCACGCGGATTCGCATCCTCCTCCCAAAGCAGCCATCCCCGGCGAGCCATCCTAGTGGCCAGAGGAGGTGGAGGAGCACCTGCCTCCTCTCCCCCAGCGCGTGGGCCGGTGGCTGCTTCCTCTTCCCCGCCTAGTGAACGGGGTGAGATTCCCCTCTCTGCCTCCAGATCCAAATCAAAGTTTTTCTATATGCATTTAGCCTCCACTGAATCTTTGAGTTCCAGTTTCATTCATGTGTACTTATTACAATTGGTTTGTGTCAATGCAACCTGAGTCCAGATACCATCGTTCCCAGAGAATCCAAATTTCAGTTAGTTCATGTCAGTGTGGACTTATCAGCATGATTCGACCATGAATCCATGATATTATCTAGTGCAGCCAATGGGTTACTCATGGTACCAATTACTCTTATGAAATGGACAGTGCCACGTGCAAATGAACTGAAACATTTTATTTTATTTTGCGGGTACTTTGAGTCTTGACCATCCCAGGTCTGAACCCTGCAACACAGCACAACACTGGTATAGTGCATGCATCCTATTAATGCGGAAGGTTTCATATATAGATTGATAATCCATGTGACTTTGACTGAATTGTTGAGTTAGTATATACTTGACCATCTCCGTCTGGCGCCCACACTCCCTCACAGTACACGTCTTCATCCACTGGGATGGACAGGCGCTACGCACTTTACGTAGTATACATCTATGGTGAGCCAGTCAGTAGTCGTGGCTGAGTCATCAATACTCACCTAGCAGCCACTTGTTGGCCACTTGATTCAGAGTTTCAAACCATATAACCATGCTTTAGAAGGCTATATTTGGTAAACACCCAAAATGCCTCTTTTTTAGCTGATGAATCGTCCTACATGCACAGTTTGCTTGATGTCCTTGTTTATCCAGATTCTAGAATGTTTGATTGCAACATTCTATTGAAGATAGAAGTATAGGACCGGCGTACATGATCTGGAACCTTTTGGTTTCAATCAGTTGCTGCTGCTGATTTAATGACTATGCTCACACTGTTGTTGATTAAATGCTTATGTTGTTGCTGCATGCTTATGCTACTGATTCAATGCTTAGGAATTGATTGAATTGAACCTGTTGTAATCCTTCCTGTTCTACTTGTATTTAAATTTTGGGTTTCTATTTGATTTTTTAGTCTGTTATTTACGGTTCATCTTCAGTTTCTTCTGTAACTTGCTTGGAGCTTAGAATACACAGCCCAACTAGTCTCATATACAACTAAGACCAATGATTCATGCTAAATGCTAAATTCTATATATATATATATATATATATCTGTGTGTGTGTGTGTTGGATTGGAGAACCACTCGAGGAGGGAGGGAGGAAGCACAGAAGGTCACCATGGACCTCGCCCAACTCCCACCCATCTTCCTGCCTGCAGCTGTAGGTAACCCCCTCCCTCTCCCTGCCTTGTCAGACCTGAAGATGCAGTGTCCAAGATATTCAGTGAACTATGTGGATTCAGACAGCAACGCTTCAGTTAACTATGTAGATCATGTACTGTATTGTTAATCACCAGTTACTGTTTCCTTTCACTACATCGTCGTGCCGGTTACTACTACTGTTCCTACATAATCACAAGCGTGGATGGATGATTATCTCAGATCAGATGTTGCTAGATTACTTTCTTAGATTGATTTTGTCACCAAGCCACACAAATCATCTAGTTAGATAGAATCCGCTACGCTAGGGTGATTAATGAACGAACAAACAATAATAGGAACATGGGCACCAGGTTTTAGAGGGCTTGTGATTTTGTGGTTGCAGCAAGCCCGCCTTGTACGCCCGACGAGTTTATCCTGTGTATTTTGTCTTGCTAGACGAGTTATCCAGCAATACTTGTGCATAGTAGAAAATTATCATAGATCCTGGCTGTAACCTGCTTTTGTGCTTGTGACTTTGGCCCGCATGATTTTGTGGGGATTTGGTAGCAGACTAGAGGTAGAGGCCGACGATTTCTTGTTGTTTCAGTCAAGTGCTTGATAGATAGCTGTCTCATATGCATTTTCCGTTCCTAATGGTGCCTTTTCATTTCCTTGCCAGGCCAAATAAAGGATGTTGTTCTCGGTTGAGTTGTGCTTGAGGATGAGCAGAGAGAGAAATTTAATCAAATCCAATAGGTAGGTTCTTTGTTCTTATCACATGTTGGCAGATTCTATTTGTTGTGCATATGCCAAGTCTGTCTACCTGATTGTAAACATAACTGCAATACTGTATATATGTTGACAGTCTGGTAAAAACTTGTTGTGCCTGGGTTTGTGGATCTTAAAAAATCATCTATCATTTCCTTACTCATACAAAAAGCCCAGCTATTGTTCTTGTAAATACAGACGTGCATACCATCGGCACCTTCACCAAACAGAGAAGGCTCTAGCCACTTCTTATGTCAAGAAAAATAGAAGCGCCCCTAAATTTAAACATATTCCTCTTTACTGAAAACTCATTGTTCTTTTCTGAACTATTGCAAAAATCGAGCAGTGGTACTGATTATGTAAATTTTATATTGTCTTGGTAGCTTCACTCGTGTCTGCCACTGCTGATTATCGTGTTGACAGAGCGTTCACCCGATGGCGGAATACCACGCCACGGCGTGGGCAGTCGGCGGTTGTGCTATATACGTTAGGTAACAAACATTACAGGTAGTGGAGAACTTTTAGCTTTTCCACACGTGTATATCTTTAGACAACTTTCAGTTTTCTTTTCATGTGCTGAAACTGAAAGAAATCTTTGATGCTAACTCTGCGTGTGATTATGGCAGTGACAAACCCGAAAACCATGACTTCGATCTACTGAGGAAGCTTGTGTTTCCCGACGGATCAGTCCTGCGAGCCAAACTGTCCGGGAGACAAACTGCACTATAGTTGTCGCGGAAATTCCATGCGATGGAAGCTTCTAGAGCCTGCTGGTACTTCCTAGCCAGAAGCACCACGAGCTCGATGTCCAGCCCTACATCCACCACCCCACGCACAAGGTCGCTCCCTGCTCCCTCCTTTTCATTTATCTGTCTAGCTCAATCCTACATTCCTACCGCTACTATTGCTGTTGGAATCGAGATGCTACCCTCATCCTGCTGCTGTCTGTCAATCGAATCAAACTTCCCAGAGAATGAATGAGTTTGCAATCCTTCCTAATTTTTTGTTCTTGTTCTATTTTGAAATGGACGCAACAGGTGCTCTGCTCTTGCTCACGTCTAGCACCGTCTCCGGCGCGGTGGTGCTTCTTGAGGCGACCGGCGTGACGGCGGCGACCAAAAGCTCTCTGGTGAGTCGGCTCCATCTTCTAGCCCTAGCTCCCTATTTTCTGGTCCTATAGCATGCTCTGTTGGTTTAGAACACTAGCAGCAATAGCCTACCGTGTACACTAGCAGCTTGCTTACACACTTGTCACTTTTGCTTGTGGTAGCCATTACGTAGCTGAATCATGTTCGTGTCTACTAATCATCAGTTCATAGTATTTGGCTTCTGTGTGATGGTCTGCGACTATTTTATGGTGATGTGGATATACTTTATGATTTAAAGTTACTAATATTTTTTGTTTTGATTCTTTCTCTGGTGCGAGGAAAGCTGTGAGTAGACGTCAATGATGCCTACTTGCTTGGCTGCTACAGTGATGCATGCGCCGGTCAAGCGAGCACACATGCATATACGTACATGTTAGGATAGGAGCAGATGTGCCATAATTCCTATGTAAGGAAATGTATTCCTGAGATGATTTTGTTATGTTATGTAAACCTGGGAGATGTGTTATGTGATGTGATATGATGGATGATTTGAATTCGACATTGAGTTTTCCTGATCTGAATATGAAACAATGTCGGATGCGTGTGTGTAACTGGATTAAATAGGTCTTGTGCCCAAACAATTTTTCCAAACATTAATTTAAAATCCTAGATCTAATACTGGACAACTAATTGGGCTGAAAAAGGCCACAGCCCAACAAGCATTGGTCTGTTTAAAAAGTGAAACAAAAAAGCCTCAGAAAATAAAAAAATATATATTGCAAAAAAGGCCAAGGCCCCCTAATATGGAAGTATGGCCCATGTAGAAATTACCAGGGAAAACATACTAAATGGGCTGAATTAATAGGCTTGGCCCATATAGACACCTAATCGGACCGGGCTGAATCTTATTAACGACCTTTTCAATTGGTCGCAATTTTGCCACGTCAGATCTGATGTGGCCTAGGCAGACAGCTAGCGACCAAAACAGAAGGTCATAGAATCAATGACCTTTTGTTTTGGTCGTGGAATTCCACGACCTTCTCACAATGAAGATCATTAATTTCAGTTTACGACCGCCAGCTTTTGACCATCTGTTTTTGGTCACAACAAGGTCACAAATGAAAAACAATGACCTTTTAGTGACCAATAGTGATGGTCGCAAGTTGACATATTTCTTGTAGTGTCATGATCACCATCGTCACCGGCTTGACACCTTGATCTCCATCGAAGCATCGTTGTTGTCTCGCCAACTATTGCTTCTACGACTATTGCTACCGCTTAGTGATAAAGTAAAGCAATTACATTTCAATTGCATTTCATACAATAAAGCGACAACCATATGGCTCCTGCCAGTTGCCGATAACAGTGTTACAAAACATGATCATCTCATACAACAATTTATATATTCACGTCTTGACCATATCACATCACAACATGCCCTACAAAAACAAGTTAGACGTCCTCTACTTTGTTGTTGCAAGTTTTACGTGGCTGCTACGGGCTTAGCAAGAACCGTTCTTACCTACGCATCAAAAACCACATGGCACTATCATCAGGAAGATTAACTCCCAGCTGAGTCAAGTGGTTATGGTACCCAGACATTCTGAGTATGTGTTCACTGACAGAACTGTTCTCCTCCATCTTGCAGCTATAGAACTTGTTGGAGACTTCATATCTCTCAACTCGGGCATTTGCTTGAAATATTAACTTCAACTCTTGGAACATCTCATATGCTCCATGATGTTCAAAACATCTTTGAAGTCCCGATTCTAAGCCGTAAAGCATGTCACACTAAACTATCGAGTAGTCATCATATTTAGCTTGCCAGACGTTCATAACGTCTGGAGTTGCTCCTGCAGCATGCCTTGCACCTAGCGGTGCTTTCAGGACATAATTCTTCTGTGCAACAATGAGGATAATCCTCAAGTTACGGACCCAGTCCGTGTAGTTGCTATCATCATCTTCCAACTTAGCTTTCTCTAGGAACGCATTAAAATTCAAGGGAACGGTAGCACGGGCCATTGATCTACAACAACATAGATATGCAAAAACTATCAGGACTAAGTTCATGGTAAATTAAAGTTCAATTAATCATATTACTTAAGAACTCCCACTTAGATAGACATCCCTCTAGTCATCTAAATGATCAAGTGATCCATATCAACTAAACCATGTCCGATCATCACATGAGATGCAGTAGTTTTCAATGGTGAACATCTGTATGTTGATCATATCTACTATATGATTCACACTCGACCTTTCAGTCTGAGTGTTCCGAGGCCATATATGCATATGCTAGGCTCGTCAAGTTTGACCCGAGTATTCTGCACGTGCAAAACTATCTTGCACCCGTTGTATGTGAACGTAGAGCTTATCACACCCGATCATCACGTGGTGTCTCGGCACAACGAACTATCACAACGGTGCATACTCAGGGAGAACACTTATACCTTAAAATTTAGTGAGGGATCATCTTATAATGCTACCGCCGTACTTAGCAAAATAAGATGCATAAAGATAAACATGACATGCAATCACAATATGTGACATGATATGGCCATCATCGTCTTGTGCCTTTGATCTCCATCTCCAAAGCACCGTCATGATCTCCATCGTCACCGGCTTGACACCTTGATCTCCATCGTAGCGTCGTTGTCATCTTGCCAACTATTGCTACTACAACTATCGCTACCGCATTGTGATAAAGTAAAGCAATTACATGGTGATTGCATTTCATACAATAAAGCAACAACCATAAGGCTCCTGCCAGTTGCGGATAACTTTTACAAAACATGATCATCTCATAAAATAACTTATATCACATCATGTCTTAACCATATCACATCAGAACATGCAATGGAAAAACAAGTTAGACGTCCTCTACTTTGTTGTTGCAAGTTTTACATGGCTACTACGGGCTTCTAGCAAGAACCGTTCTTACCTACGCATCAAAACCACAATGATTTTTCGTCAAGTGTGTTGTTTTAACCTTCGACCGTAGTCAAATTCGATTCAACTAAAGTTGGAGAAACAGACACCCGCCAGCCACCTTTATGCAAAACAAGTTGCATGTCTGTCGGTGGAATCGGTCTCATGAACATGGTCATGTAAGGTTGGTCTGGGCCGCTTCATCCAACAATACCGCCGAGTCAAAATAAGACGTTGGTGGTAAGATGTATGAATATTATCGCCCACAACTCTTTGTGTTCTACTCGTGCATATCATCTATGCATAGACCTGGCTCTGATGCCACTATTGGGTTACGCAGCATGCAGTTTCAAAAAATTCCTACGATCATGCAAGATCTATCTAGGAGATGCAAAGCAACGAGAGGGGGAGAGTGTGTCCATGTACCCTCGTAGACCGAAAGCGGAAGTGTTAGGTTAACGGGTTGATGTAGTCGAACATCTTCGCGATCCAACTGATCAAGTACCGAACATACGACACCTCCGAGTTTAGCGCACGTTCAGCTTGATAACGTCCCTCGAACTCTTGATCCAGCAAAGGATCGAGAGAGAGTTTCGTCAGCACGATGGCGTGGTGACAGTGATGGTGATGTGATCCGCGCAGGGCTTCGCCTAAGCACTACGTGAATATGACCGGAGGAGTAAACCGTGGAGAGAGGCACCGCACACGGCTTCGAAACTTTCGTGTGTCTCCAAGGGGTGCCCTGCCCATGTATATAAAGGAGGGAGAGGAGGAGGCCGGCCACCAGGGGCGCGCCAAGAGGGGGAGTCCTACTAGGACTCCAGTCCTAGTAGGAGTCGCCCCCCCTTTTTTCTTCTCATGGAGGGGGAAAGAGGGAAGGAGAGGGAGAGGGGGAAGGAAAGGGGGGCCGCGTCCCTTCCCCTTGTCCAATTCGGACAGCCCATGGGGGGCGGCGCGCGCCACCCCTTGTGGGCTCCCATCTCTATCCCCTACGGCCCATGTTGGCCCATTACTTCCCCGGGGGGTTCCGGTAACCCCTCGATACCCCGATAAATATCCAAAATGTCCCGAAACTATTCCGGTGTCCAAATACTATCGTCCAATATATCAATCTTTACGTCTCGACCATTTCAAGACTCCTAGTTATGTCCACGATCTCATCCGGGACTCCGAACAATCTTCAGTCACCAAAACACATAACTCATAATACAAATCATCATCGAACGTTAAGAGTGTGGACCCTATGGGTTCGAGAACTATGTAGACATGACCGAGAACAACGGAACCTTGATGCTCATATTGGTTCCTACATATTCTATGAAGATCTTTATCGGTCAAACCACAATAACAACATACGTTATTCCCTTTGTCATCGATATGTTACTTGCCCGAGATTCGATTGTTGGTATCCTCATACCTAGTTTAATCTCGTTACCGGAAGTCTCTTTACTTGTTCCATAATGCATCATCCCGCAACTAACTCATTAGTCACTGATACGTCTCCAAGGTATCTATAATTTTTGATTGTTCCATGCTATTATATTATCTGTTTTGGATGTTTAATGGGCTTTATTATACCTTTCTATATTATTTTTGGGACTAACCTATTAACCGAAAGCCCAGTGCAAATTGCTGTTTTTTTGCCTATTTCAGTGTTTTGGAGAAAAGGAATATTAAACGGAATCCAAACAGAATGAAACCTTCGCGAGAATCCAAACAGAATCCGGGAGACATGGAGTGGACGTCAAGAAAGCAGCAAGGAAGCCACGAGGCAGGAGGGCGCGCCCCCCACCCTCGTGGGCCCCTAGCAGCTCACCGACCTATTTCTTTCGCCTATATATACTCTTATACCCTAAAAACCTTCGGAGAGAGCCACGAAATACATTTTCCATCGCCGCAACCTTCTGTACCTGTGAAATCCCATCTTGGGGCCTTTTCTGGCGATCTGTCGGAGGGGGATTCGATCACAGAGGGCTTCTACATCAACACCATAGCCTCTCCGATGATGTGTGAGTAGTTTACCACAGACCTTCGGGTCCATAGTTATTAGCTAGATGGCTTCTTCTCTCTCTTTGGATCTCAATACAAAGTTCTCCTCGATCTTCTTGGAGATCTATTCAATGTAACTCTTTTTGCGGTGTGTTTGCCGAGATCAGATGAATTGTGGGTTTATGAACTTGATTATCTATGAATATTATTTGATTCTTCTCTGAATTCTTATATGCATGATTTGATATCTTTGCAAGTCTCTTCGAATTATCGGTTTAGTTTGGCCTACTAGATTGATCTTTCTTGCAATGGGAGAAGTGCTTAGCTTTGGGTTCATTATTGCGGTGCTCGATCCCAGTGAAAGAAAGGGAAACGACACGTATTGTATTGTTGCCATCGAGGATAAAAAGATGGGGTTTATATCATATTGCTTGAGTTTATCCCTCTACATCATGTCATCTTGCCTAATGCATTACTTCGTTCTTATGAACTTAATACTCTAGATGCATGCTGGATAGTGGTCGATGTGTGGAGTAATAGTAGTAGATGCAGAATTGTTTCGGTCTACTTGACACAGACGTGATGCCTATATTCATGATCATTGCCTTAGATATCATCATAACTATGCGCTTTTCTATCAATTGCTCGGCAGTAATTTGTTCACCCACGTAATACATGCTATATTGAGAGAAGTCACTAGTGAAACCTATGGCCCCCGTGTCTACTTTACATCATATAAGTTTCCAATCTACAATTCTAGTTTACTATTTATTTTGCAATCTTTATTTTCCAATCTATACCACAAAAATATCAAAAATATTTATCTTATTATCTTTTTCAGATCTCACTTTTGCAAGTGGCCGTGAAGGGATTCACAACCCCTTTATCGCGTTGGTTGCAAGGTTCTTATTTGTTTGTGCAGGTACTAGGCGATTTGCGTGTAGTCTCCTACTTGATTGATACCTTGGTTCTCAAAAACTGAGGGAAATACTTACGCTACTTTGCTGCATCAACCTTTCCTCTTCAAGGGAAAACCAACGCATGCTCAAGAGGTAGCAAGGAAGATTTCTGGCGCCGTTGCAGGGGAGATCTATGCACAAGTCAAGACATACCAAGTACCCATCACAAACTCTTATCCCTCGCATTACATTATTTGCCATTTGCCTCTCGTTTTCCTCTCCCCCACTTCACCCTTTGCCTTTTCTTCGCCTTCTTCCCGTATGTATGTTTTTTGTGTTTCCATGTGCCTTCTATTTGCTTGCATCTTTGCTTGCTAAAAATCTATTGATATGGATCCACTTAAAGTGTTCTACTTGGATCATCTTCAATCCTTATGCACTTGTGCAGAAACCCCAACTAGCCTAGTTGATGGGAAATCTTTAGATGAGCATGCTCATTTTGTGCGTCACTGTTTGTCTGAGAAAGGCAGACTCTTATGGGATCAAATAAACAGATTGTTGTGTTATGCTTGGAATCTTTGTGAAATTTATGATTTTACTTGTTGCTCTAAGAACCCTAAAAACACGTCCCCTACCTATGTGAGTTTAATGATAATGAAATCTTATCTTCTTATGCAAAGGGTGTTTATAGTTACTACGATATCGAACAAATTGAAGAATTTGTTGCTTTTAAGGGTGCTTATGAAGTTGCTTCTTTGATTGAAAAGTATGATATTACTCTCTATGAATCTGAAAATTTTCACATGCTTAAATATTGCTATGAAAACTATGCTCATAATTTCTATGTCAAAGAATTTATTGAAAGAATGACCGTTGCTTTGGAAGAAAATAATGATATGCACGAATCTATAGATAATTATGATTCCGATGATTTGATTGAAATATCCCTTGATGAACATGATGCTTGCTATTCTTGTGGCCATGATGCCAATATTTATGAAGATGAATTTGCTATAGTTCCTTATGTTAAACATGAGATCGTTGCTATTGCACCCATACTTGATAGTTCATTCGATGAAAAGCATGATTGTAATGATGTTATTATAAGTTCTCTTAATGAAAATTGTGTTAATGATATGCAAAACCTCAAGCTTGGGGATGCTAGTTTTGCTATGACTACTATTTGTTGCAATGTTCATGATTGGGGTGATTCTTCTTATGATCTTGAAAATTTATTTAAGCCCCATGATGAATATGAGATTGATAATAATGTTTGCAATAATATTGAAAGTGGGTTTGGAAGAGTGTCAACTTTAGATCCCACATATTTGGAGAATGTTCAATCTTATGAAGTTTTTGATAAAAGTGGGTTTGGAGAGGTCATGACTTTAGTTAATGTTAATCCCACTATTTTGGAAGAGTGTCAACTTTGCATACATGTGGATCGTGTTAAGAATATGTTTTGTGATAGCTATATTGTTGAATTTTCTTATGATCCTACATGTAATTATTATGAGAGAGGAAAATATGGTTGTAGAAATTTTCATGTTAGTAAATTACCTCTCGTTATGTTGAGATTGCTATTATTTCATTCCTCTTCCTTGCATATGCTAGTTTTTGTTTGCCTTGATAATTTGTTTGCCTATAAGATGCCTATGCATAGGAAGTGTGTTAGACTTAGATGTGTTTGTCACGTGTTTTATGATGCTCTCTTTGTGCTTCAATTCTTGTCTTTCATGTGACCATCATTGAAATCTCTTTGCCTAGCTAGGGGCGTTAAACGATAGCACTTGTTGGGAGGCAACCCAATTTTATTTTTGTTCCTTGCTTTTTGTTCCTGTTTAGTAATAAATAAATCATCTATCCTCTGTTATGATTGTGTTTTTTATGCTTTAATTAGTGTTTGTGCCAAGTAAAGCCTTTAGGATCTTCTTGGATGATTGTTGTTTGATCTTGCTGGAAAAAAACAGAAAGTATGCACTCACGAGAATAATTTTCATTAATTACCAGAGCGATAAAATACCAATTACAACTGCAGTAGATTAATATACAAATTACCCTGGTTGTCCTAATTTGGTAGAATTTTTGGAGTTACAGAAGTATTCGAAACCTACAGATTGCTACAGACTGTTATGTTTTTGACAGATTTTGTTTTTCGTGTGTTGTTTGCTTATTTTGATGAATCTATGCCTAGTATCAGGGGGTATGAACCATAGAGAAGTTGGAATACAGTAGGTTTAGCACCAATATAAATAAAGAATGAATTCATTACAATACCTTAAGGTGGTTGTTTGTTTTCTTATACTAACGGAGCTCATGAGATTTTCTGTTGAGTCTTGTGTTGTGAAGTTTTCAAGTTTTTTGGTAAAGATTTGATGGATTATGGAATAAGGAGTGGCACGAGCCTAAGCTTGGGGATGCCCAAGGCACACCAAGGTAAAATTCAAGGACAACCAAAAGCCCAAGCTTGGGGATGCCCCGGAGGCATCCCCTCTTTCGTCTTCGTCTATCGGTAACTTTACTTGAGGCTATATTTTTATTCACCACATGATATGTGTTTTGCTTGGAGCATCTTGTATGATTTGAGTCTTTGATTTTTAGTTCACCACAATCATCCTTGCTGTACACACCTTATGGGAGAGACACACATGAATTGCAATTTATTAGAATACTCTATGTGCTTCACTTATATCTTTTGAGCTAGATAATTTTGCTCTTGTGCTTCACTTATATTTTTTAGAGCACGGTGGTGGTTTTATTTTGTAGAAATTATTGATCTCTCATGCTTCACTTATATTATTTTGAGAGTCTTTTAGAACAGCATGTTAATTTGCTTTGGCTATAAAGCTAGTCCTAATATGATAGGCATTCAAGATGGGTATGATAAAAACTTTCATATAAAGTGCATTGAATACTATGATTCTTAATAGATGTTTTGAGATATCAAGGTGGTAATGTTAGAGTCAGGCTAGTTGGGCAATTGTGAAATTGAGAAATACTTGTGTTAAAGTTGGCAAGTCCCGTAGCATGCACGTATGGTAAACGTTGTGTGACAAATTTGAAGCATGTGGTGTTCTTTGAGTGCTTTCCTTATGAGTGGCGGTCGGGGACGAGCGATGGTCTTTTCCTACCAATCTATCCCTCTAGGGGCATGCGTATTAGTACTTTGCTTCGAGGGCTAATAAACGTTTGCAATAAGTATATGAGTTCTTTATGACTAATGTGAGTTCCATGGATCATACACACTCCTACCTTTCCGCAATTTTCTAGCCTCTACGGTACCGTGCATTACCCTTTCTCACCTCAAGAGTTGGTGCAAACTTTGCCGGTGCATCCAAACCCCGTGATATGATACGCTCTATCACACATAAGACTACTTATATCTTCCTCAAAACAGTCACCATACCTACATATTATGGCATTTCCATAGCTATTCCGAGATATATTGCCATGCAACTTTCCACCGTTCCGTTTATTATGACACGCTCCATCATTGTCATATTGCTTTGCATGATCATGTAGTTGACATCGTATTTGTGGCAAAGCCACTTTCATAATTATTTCATACATGTCGCTCTTGATTCATCGCATATCCCGGTACACCGCCGGAGGCATTCACATAGAGTCATATTTTTGTTCTAGTATCGAGTTGTAACATTGAGTTATGAATAAATAAAATTGTGATGATCATCATTATTAGAGCATTGTCCCATGTGAGGAAAGTGAAACAAATAAAAAAATAGGCCAAAGAAGCCCAAATAAAAAAAGAGGCCAAAGAAGACCAAACAAAAAAATGAGAGAAAAAGAGAGAAGGGACAATGTTACTATCCTTTTTCCACACTTGTGCTTCAAAATAGCACCATGATCTTCATGATAGAGAGTTTCTTATTTTGTCACTTGCATATAGTAGTGGGGATTTTTCATTATAGAACTTGGCTTGTATATTCCAATGATGGGCTTCCTCAAAATGCCCTAGGTCTTCATGAGCAAGCAAGTTGGATGCACACCCACTTAGTTTCTTTTGATGAGCTTTCATACACTTATAGCTCTAGTGCATCCGTAGCATGGCAATCCCTACTCCTCGCATTGACAACAATTGATGGGCATCTCCATAGCCCGTTGATTAGCCGCGTTAATGTGAGACTTTCTCCTTTTTTTGTCCTCTCACATAACCCCCATCATCATATGCTATTCCACCTATAGTGCTATATCCATGGCTTGCGCTCATGTATTGCGTAAGGGTTGAAAAGGCTGAAGCATGTTAAAAAGTATGAACCAATTGCTCATCTTGTCATTGTGGTTATGCATAACGGGAGCATTTTGTGTGATGAAAATGAAGCATGGCCAAACTATATGATTTTGTAGGGATAAGCTTTCTTCGGCTATGTTATTTTGATAAGACATAATTGCTTGGTTAGCATGCTTGAAGTATTACTATTTTTATGTCAGTATTAAACTTTTATCTTGAATCTTTTGGATTTGAACATTCATGCCACAATAAAGAGAATTACATTGAAAATTATGTTAGGAAGCATTCGACATCAAAAATTCTGTTTTTATCATTTACCTACTCGAGCACGAGCAGGAATTAAGCTTGGGGATGCTTGATACGTCTCCAATGTATCTATAATTTTTGATTGTTCCATGCTATTATATTATCTGTTTTCGATGTTTAATGGACTTTATTATACCCTTTTATATTATTTTTGGGACTAACCTATTAACCGAAAGCCCAGTGCAAATTGCTGTTTTTTTTCCTATTTCAGTGTTTCGCAGAAAAGGAATATCAAACGGAATCCAAACGGAATGAATCCTTCGCGAGGATCGTTTTTGGAACAAATGCAATCCATGAGACTTGGAGAGGATGTCAAGAAAGTAGCGAGGAAGCCACGAGGCAGGAGGGCGCGCCCTCCACCCTCATGGGCCCCTCGCAGCTCCACCGACCTACTTCTTTCACCTATATATACTCTTATACCCTAAAAACCTTCGGAGAGAGCCACGAAACACCTTTTCCACCGCCGCAACCTTCTGTACCCGTGAGATCCAATCTTGGGGCCTTTTCCGGTGATCTGCCGGAGGGGGATTCAATCACTGAGGGCTTCTACATCAACACCATAGCCTCTCCGATGATGTGTGAGTAGTTTACCACAGACCTTCGGGTCCATAGTTATTAGCTAGATGGCTTCTTCTCTCTCTTTGGATCTCAATACAAAGTTCTCCTCGATCTTCTTGGAGATCTATTCGATGTGACTCTTTTGGTGGTGTGTTTGCCAAGATTCGATGAATTGTGGGTTTATGAACTTGATTATCTATGAATATTATTTGATTCTTCTCTAAATTCTTGTATGCATGATTTTATATCTTTGCAAGTCTCTTCGAATTATCGGTTTAGTTTGGCCTACTAGATTGATCTTTGTTGCAATGGAGAAGTGCTTAGCTTTGGGTTCAATCTTGCGGTGCTCGATCCCTGTGACAGAAAGGGAAACGACACGTATTGTATTGTTGCCATCGAGGATAAAAAGATGGGGTTTATATCATATTGCTTGAGTTTATCCCTCTACATCATGTCATCTTGCCTAATGCATTACTTCGTTCTTATGAACTTAATACTCTAGATGCATGCTGGATAGCGGTCGATGTGTGGAGTAATAGTAGTAGATGCAGAATCGTTTCGGTCTACTTGACACGGACATGATGCCTATATTCATGATCATTGCCTTAGATATCATCATAACTATGCGCTTTTCTATCAATTGCTCGGCAATAATTTGTTCACCCACCGTAATACATGCTATCTTGAGAGAAGCCACTAGTGAAACCTATGACCCCCGGGTCTACTTTACATCATATAAGTTTCCAATCTACAATTCTAGTTTACTATTTATTTTGCAATCTTTATTTTCCAATCTATACCACAAAAATACCAAAAATATTTATCTTACTATCTTTATCATATCTCACTTTTGCAAGTGGTCGTGAAGGGATTGACAACCCCTTTATCGCGTTGGTTGCAAGGTTCTTATTTGTTTGTGCAGGTACTAGGCGATTTGCGTGTACTCTCCTACTGGATTGATACCTTGGTTCTCAAAAATTGAGGGAAATATTTACGCTACTTTGCTGCATCACCGTCTCCTCTTCATGGGAAAACCAACGCATGCTCAAGAGGTAGTAGTCACCTTGCTTGCAAGGCTTATAGTGTTGTGCATTACCGAGAGGGCCCAGAGATACATCTCCGATACTCGGAGTGACAAATCCTAATCTCGATCTATGCCAACCCAACAAACACCTTTGGAGACACCTGTAGAGCATATTTATAATCACCCAGTTACGTTGTGACGTTTGATAGCACACAACGTGTTCCTCCGGTATTCGGGAGTTGCATAATCTCATAGTTAGAGGAATGTGTATAAGTCATGGAGAAAGCAATAGCAATAAAACTTAACGATCATTATGCTAAGCTAACGGATGGGTCTTGTCCATCACATCATTCTCCTAATGATGTGATTCAGTTTATCAAATAACAACACCTGTCTATGGTTAGGAAACTTAACCATCTTTGATTAACGAGCTAGTCTAGTAGAGGCTTACTAGGGACACGGTGTTTTGTCTATGTATTCATACATGTATCAAGTTTCCAGTTAATACAATTTTAGCATGAATAATAAACATTCATCATGATATAAGGAAATATAAATAACAACGTTATTATTGCCTCTAGGGCATGTTTCCTTCAATATCTTGTTGGTTACCGATAGCTCCTTAGAAGAGGATTCAGTGACAGATGACCAGTTATATTTCCCTCCTAATGTGTATACTCAAACTTTGCTAGATTATATTACTCATATCATGCATATGGTGTCTTGCGTTGCTTAGTTTAGACATCATATATGCGAATGCCACCTGCTTAATAGCTTAGTATATAGATCATATATGTTAATAATATCATGCCATCATGTTTACATAGAGATCATGTATGTGAATTATGGCATGCTAACCTATTTAATAAAGACATCATATACTTATATCATGTCATCCTGTTTACATAGTCATCATATTTTGAGTTATGTCATTTTATCATGTTTAGTTAGCCATCATATATGTGAAATTGTGTCATGCTATCCTGTTTAGTTAGTCATAATATATGTGAAATTGTGTCATGTTATCATGTTTGGTTAGACAACATATATGTGAATTATGTCATGCCCTCTTTTATTCCCCACTATCCATTACACATGTCTATCATACAATGTGTGTACATTCAATTACTTTTCTTGTTTATTAGCCATTTGAATTAGAGTAGGTGATGGCGGTATCTAAGGGAGTAAAAACACGGTCTTCAGAAAAGATAGTGCTATCCATATGCAGATAGAACCATGGTTGTACTTGCACAAGAATCAGTCTGCCCATACATAACCCACACTTTCGCAGATTGTACACCTACCCTGTTGGGCAGAGAACCAGCTACACCCTATCTAACCCCAACCCCAGTAGATAGTAACCCAGTCCAGTTGACGAAGTACCATCTCCACCACAGAGCACCCAAACATCAGCAGTTAGTAAGGCAACTACAGTGCCCAAGGCACGAGGACCACCACTACGAACCAAAACTCAACGCTTAAAGTAGAAGAACAACTATTATCAGGTCAAATTCCGTAGCTGTGGTGCATACTCCTTTGCTCTTGCATCACTTTATATACTCGGACCAACTAATTTCAAATTTAAAGGATCCAATTGAAACTCCAATGGTGCAACATGTATGTTTTAAACCTGCTTCTTTAACTAGCTTGCTATTGTAACTTCCGACTCTATGTTGATTCCAGCTTCAATTGTATAAACAGTTATGTTCTCGTGTCATGCACATTACAAGTATTGTTAGTGTTGTGTAGTTTCGCGCACTTATATTTTGTCTATGTTGCTTTGTCTTAAACAAATATGATTTGAATTGTCTCTCTATCTTAATTTGCCAACATAAACTAGGATGAAATAGACAATACAGTAACTGCTGCTTGTGAGCTGCGTTGGGATTTCTTCGAAGAGGAGAGGATGATGCGATATAGTTGAGATAAGTATTTTTCTCAGTTAAGAAACTACATAAACTTGTTTCTGTATTTGGCTGCTGAAAAAGGCAGTTTGATGCCACTTATATGTGATGGATGAATTGATTTCAGCAGTGTTGAACAACACCTTGAGAATGTGTGAAATGCATGTCCACCATCATATTTCGGACCCGATGGCGCTTCGTATAAGCAGTACATCATGAGGCAAGTAATGCATCCAGAGAAATTTCATGAAGCAAACAGTCTGAAAGTTCACGGATTGCATAATGAGAAAACTTGTGGCCCGTCATGGTGTCCTTATACCTGAACGACTACCCTTTTCTATTAGTGAAATTTCTCCATTTTGGATTTATGAAAATGGAACATATCACTGTTTAGAATTCTATTGGTACGCTGTTACTGCAATTTAACATGACTGAAAGAGAGCGTGATATATATTTCTGTTAAGAGATTATCGTTGCTGCTGTCCGTGGTTAAAGAAATGAAAAGAGAGAGAGTGTGTGGATAGGATATAGCGGGTGTGTGGAGGATAGAAACAATCAACTTTAGAAGAAAAATTATTTCTTTCCTTTGCATTTAGTGCATGTGTCTTTCTCTGAATTGTCGGTAGTGTATTCTCTATACAAAACATAGACCATGCTTGCTTTTTTCATGTCCTATTCAATTTTTAAATTGTCGATAGTATATTAGATAGCGCTTGCTCGCATGATTGCCGCTTGGAAGTTTAAAGAACAGAAAACTATAAGTTCGGGTATAAAACCACAAAAAATTCGTAGAAAAAAAGTACGTACAGGCTGGAAAAGTTCAACCCGAGAAACATAGAAAGTTAAGAAAAAAATCCAATAGTTCATTTTCGACAAACGTGAAGTTCAAAAAAAGAGAAACATCACTAAAAATATATGTGCAAAAAATACCAGAGATATTGGAGGAAAAAACTCAAGAATTTTGCGGGTATATCTTGAGGTCCAAGAATTTTGAAGAATAAAGAAATTTCGTATACTAAATCCTAGTAATTTGCGGCCTAGTTCAACCCGGCTTCGCACTCGCATGGGAGGGCATGGGTGGAGCACGATCACGACAACAACTGGATCTGGCAGCAACAAGCTCCGTCGGCATCGTCACCATGCCGCAATTAAAATAAATAGAGGGGCTTACAAAAAAGTCATATATTTCATGTTTCTAAAAAACCAATAAGTTAAAATAAAAAAATAAAAAGGAGCTCGATGGTGTCTTGAAATAATAATCACATTTCCCTTTTATAAAAAAACAAATGAAGTTCAAATTTTATTAAAAAAGAATTTCTCGTGACTAAAGAATAAAACAGCGAAATTCAAATTTTAAAATAATGAAGCTTTTCAATGTAAAAAAATGGATTTTCCCCATTTCTTTAAGAACCTAGATATTCAAATTAAAATAGTGGAGCGCTTCGAAGTTTATTGCAAAACTACAGTTTTCCATTACTAAAAGAAATAAAACCAAGAGAAGTCCACATTTAAAAAACGACATCAGTATGGTGTTTATAGAAAAAAATAGATTTTGCTCATTACCAAAGAAAAAAATCAAGATGTTCATATTAAAATAAAGGATGAGTTCAATGTATACAAAAAAATTTGAATTTTTTTCCTGTTTCTAGGATAAACAAAAATATTAAGTTCATTTCTCAAAAAGTTATTCAATTATTACTTAAACATCAATTTTCTTTCTAATAATAAAACCAAGAAGTTCAAATTTAAAAAGTGGCGAAGTTTATAAAAACATAGGATTTTCCCATCTCTAAAAAATCCAGAAGTTCAAATTAGAATAATAGAGTGGTTCGATGTATATTACAAAACTCAAAATTTTCCGATTATCAAAGAACAAACAGCAAAGTTCAAAATTTAAAAGCAGAGGAGTTGAAAGATGTTTATTAAAAATGATTTTTTTCGTGTTTCTAAAAACACCTAGTAGTTCATATTGAAATAACGAAGTTATTTCAATATTTATTAAAAAACTATAAAAAATTGTTACTGAACAAATAAACCAAGAAATCCAAATTACAAAAATAGAGCAGTTCGATATTTATAAAAAACTCAAATTTTCCTTGTTACTAAATAATAAAATCAAGAAGTTCAAATTAAAAATAACGGAGTAGTTTGATGTATACGAAAAACTCAAATTATTTATGATTCTAGGGAAAATAAAAGAATGAAGTTCAATTTTTAAAATTGTTTGATGCTTATTTAAAAAAAATCTAAGAATAAAAGTAAGACATCCAAAATAAAATAGCAGCGAAGTTCAAAGTTTAAAAATACTCAGATTTTTTCTCACTACAAAATAATAAATGAAGAAGTTGAATTTAAAATGAAGGAACTACAAAAAAACTTAAAAAAGAACTTCCATGTTTTAAAAAGTAGAAGTTCAAACTAAACCAACGAAGTGGTTCGATAATTATGAAAAAATCTAGGATTTTACCATTTTTAAAAAGCTGAGATATTCTATTTTGTTAAAGAATCAACCATGAAAGTTTAAATTGAAAAATAGTGAAATTGGATGTTTATTTAAAAATGAATAACAATTGTTTACTCAAAAATAAAAAAGTGAAGTTTAAATTAAAATAACCCAAAAGTTCAAAGTACATTAAAACCTAGGACTTGCAAGTTCAATAAACAAAAAAACTATAATTTTTGGCATCATTAAAGACAACCCATAAACAATGATGAATTTTGAAAAAACTGTCTACATACCATCGTTTCTCTTATTCAAACTCTCTCCAACAGGATATCATATGATCTATTCCGGTCACCACTTTACAAATTTTGTATATATTGTTAGCAAATTTTTTTAACATATTCAAAAAAAGCTCTTAAACATCCGCGGATTAAATAAACTGCTTAACACATAACGTTGCACCTTTTCGATGGCTTTCTAACGGTATATTTTTTGCTCAATTTGAATGAGTGTTTTAGGAGTTATGGGTAAAAAGGCAGAGAGAAGTTCAAAGTGAAAACAATCAGCGATTCAACTACTACATGGTGTGTGTTTCATATACGAAAAGGGAATAAAAAGGCAAATTCTAAAAAGAGTATTGCTAGAAGTTCACATGGTCAGCTCAGGAAAGTTAAAAGTTCTTATAAAGGAGGTTCACCGTGTATTTACTTATGCAAAAACAAACAAAAAAATGTTGTTTTCATGTTTTAAAATAATTCTCTCAGTCAATACAAATTTGAAAAAAAAAATTCTCTACATGAAAAAAAATCAAACTAATCAACAAATTTCCAAGTGTATATCATATTCCTATTCCAAAAAATGGTTAAAATATATTAGTGTATATTGTTCGAAACAAAAGTTTAATTGTATTAGGACAGGTTGCGTCTTCTCAACAGGTTTCTAGTGGTATATCATTTGTGGAAGTCCAACGAAACAAGTGAGGAATTACGAACAAAAATACGTGACCAAAGTTTAATGTGAAAACAACGAGCAGTTCAACTACTACAAGAAATGCGTTTCATGTTAGAATAAAAAAAATATAAAACTAAAAGCCGAAAATGTTTGTTGCGAGAAGTTAACATGCTCCTCCCTACACGGTTCAAAATATATATCGTTAGACATCCGACCTTCAATTACATGTTAAAAAAGGCAAAAATGATGTTGTTTTGCCGTTTTAAAAACTGCTCTCAAACAGCAACGAATTTGTAAAAACTGTCTACATGAAAAAGTTGCTTCTATTCATAAGCCTTCCAATTTTATATTATATTCTACATTCTCATGAACAATTTAGAAGTTTTGTGCATATCGTTAAAACACATTTTTACATATTTGGAAAAATCTTTTGAACCGTCGTGAACATGAAAATGATCAACATGAGAAAGTTGCATGTTTTCAACGATTTTCCATTGGTATATTATTTTCTTAATTCCACTAGGTGGTTGCGGAGTTACGGGCAAACAACACGTCAAAAATAGATTGAAGTTCAAATAGACATGCCCATAAGTTCAACTTCTTCACCGAGTGCATTCCCGAAGACTCTTGTCATTTTTAAAATTACATAAAAATGGTTAGGAATCAGAGAAAACTTTCTATATGGAAAGGTTTCGCATTTATCATAGCTTCCCAACGGTATATTATTTGCCCCATTCCGATCAAGTTTTAGACAACTACACCCAAAAAAATTTAGCCATTTTTTAAATTGACTTAAAATCGTAAAGAATTGGGAGAAACATTATATAGAAAAAAGTTCTGCATTTGTTCAAGCTTTCCAACGCTATATCATTTACTATATTCTGACAAACCATTTAAAAAATAATCTGAAAATACGAATAAGGAGGAACTTCGACTGTTTTCTAAATTACTCTTAAATCGTTCAACATTGAAATAAACTTTCTATATGAGCGCATTTTCATAGGCTTTCCAACGCCATATCATTTGCATCATTCCGATTAGCCGTTTTTAAATTATGCCAAAAAACAAGCTCGATTGTTTGGTTTGAGAAATTGCGCCATATTTTAAATTACTCTTTAATCGTAGGGAACTTGGGAAAATGTTATATATGTGGAATGTGCGGATTTGCTGCAGCTCTCCAATGTCATATTATTTGCCTCATTGCTATAAATGATTTTGAAATGAGCTGGAAAATACAATTCATGTTTTTTGTATTAAGAAAAACCGTTTCCAAAACTGCGCCTAAACCGTGTAGTTTTTGACAAAAATTTAACATAGATTGTGGTCCACGTGTCCATAGCTTTCCAACGATATACCGCAAGGCCCATTTGGACAATGTTTGCGGAAGTTCGACCTGTCCCTGGGTGATGTTCAATTACTGTTGCTGCGGCGGGTCAACTAGTTATTAGAATATTATTCTAATCCCATAATCAGAATAGTGTGTATATATGCATGCGAATTGATTAGTGTGTGTTTTTTGTAGAATATGTATTACATATACTTGCAAGAGTATGTGCGAGGGTACGTGGCTCAAAAGACTCAGAAAAGCCTAAAAATAGGATAGGGAAAATATATTTTTGCCTGTGAAAATTTTGGCCTAAAAACTGCCCGGGGGTCTCCAGACTCTTTTTTTTTTCCAAGACCTACTCAGGCAAGGAAACACGAATCGGAATTGAGATTGATCTCAAGAACAAACCTAATATGAGAAGAACTCGGATTGTTGGTGGATATATGGTTGTGGTATATGGCAGCGGTGGTGGTATATGGTAGCGGTGGTGGTATGTGGTATATGGATAGAGATTGATGGTGACAACTTATGACCAGAACTCGAAATTCTAAAAGACTAGACTCTAAGACCAGCAACTTGACACGACGATGCAACCGCAAATTCAACAAAGCAAAAACCCTAAAAAGATTATGCAAAGGCTCAGATTGGTTCGGATATGATGAACTAACCCTAATTTTTTTGTGTGGCTTTTTCGTGGACTGTAGGTATGAAGAACAGACTCGATCTAATCTACGAAAAACTGTAAAATCTCACCGAGCAACCTGGAAATCTGATACCACTTGATAGAGGCAAAGGTGTCCCAATGTTTCGATGAGATGGTGGCTATCGTTTTCTGTGGGAGTCGGCCTTGACGATTCGACTACGAACGTGCGAGACGTCGCGCCTTAGCAATCGCTAAACCAACTTCCGAGGGGTTATTGACCACGCCGGAGCACGATCAACCTGACCACGAGGGCATGTTTCCTGCGAGCAAACGAAGAACAAGCAAGAAACTGAGATTGCAATCTGGATATTGCGAATATAAGATGAAAGCTTTATTGATCAAGGTGGGGTTCTGTGACGTCTTGGTCTGGTCGTTGGACACAAACGAAGTACGCGAAGTTGCAGCTATGGCGAACTTTTAATCTAAACAAAACCCCAGTCTAAACGATGCCCTAAGGGCTGTATATATGGAGGAAGAGAGGGGAATTTCGTGGCCCTTGAGGGTGGGGTCCGAAACCAACCCTAACTCTTGTTTCCCCACACATACGGACTCTAAAAATAGCCTATACTTAAGTATTTCGAAATTACATGGGCCTGGCCCATTAATAAGGTGACGCAGCACCTAGAATAGCCTATGGACGAATATTATGAAGTGGCATCTTGTATATTTCGTCCAAGGCTTCATGCACTCCTTATGGCGGCTTCAAAGTCCTGAAATCATCACTTGTAACTCCGTTCTTGATCCCCTTGCGCATGCCATCAACTCCATGCGTGTTCTTGCTCCAATGTTCATCCTTCTCCAAGCTAGGCCCTTCATTTGTAAGCAAAACAAATGTATCCAATTTAGGCAGCATCATAATCTCATGAACATTAGAATCATTACCAAGAAACGAAAGTACCTGGTAATTTAATTGGCGTGCGCGAGCTCTAGTAATTGGTCCAGTATATGTAACAGTAGGGGCTGTGGGTGTAACAATGGTATTGATGTCCTCATCAGTTCATATATAAGTTTTTTGTAGAATTCGTATTATATATATGTTTGTTCTCATAAATTGCCTAAGAGGCTAGAGAAGAGTTGTGGCATTGAGGCTAATGAAGCAGACTATGCTGGAGTATGCCTTACAACAAAGGGCTCCGTCTCCACTTGTGCGTATGTAGCAGACATGGATGGTCGCCTTGTCTTCAGCGCGATGGGGTTGGGGACTTTCTTGTCGGCAAGAATCTGCAATGGACAAGCTATCATAGGTACTATCAGGAACACCACACGCCTTGACTTGAGGAGGATGATCGTCACCGACATCATTTAAAAGAATGTGTGTGGCAGGGCACATGTTGACAATGGCTAAGTTTTAAGTAAACTTGTTGTCCAGCATGTTGACAAGGATTAATTAATAGCTATAAATGTTTGTGAGATCTATATATGATTATTGGATATGATCTTGTCTATATAATTACATATGTTTGGCCATTTTGCCATTGCTAGTCTATATAATTGCCTATTTGATCGTCAGCTCCTATATGTAGGTGCATATAATTTTTTTTCGCTACAAAAGGTCCTGGATGGAGCTCATGGACATGCTCATCCTGCTCGATCTGGAGTCGGGCCATGGTGGCTAGCGACGGCGTCATCGACACAATCTCTCAGGCGATCTTAGCCAATAGCTTCGACATTAGAAACGATGATAGTTGCGGGCGACGGCTCCATCCCCTCCGCCAGACAACCCGAGCCTGCCACCATGGTCCTCACGAGCAGGCGCGCTGCTCCTTGCTGGCGATGGCCACCGCCCGAGCCACTAAGCCGCTCCATGACCACATGCAGACCGACATTAACCATAACAGTGGGCCCCATGGCCCACATGTCAGGGTAAGAGTTTTTCTATGTTGGTTGTGGTCCACATGTAAGTGAGAGTGAGGGGGTGAGAGAGTTTTTTTCCTAGGTCGGTCCCATGTGTAAGTGGCACATGCATATAGGGGCAAAAATGTCTAGCAAATGTTAAGAAAACGGTCAAAAATATTTGACTGGACGAAAATGACACAGAAGGGTAATTTTATAAGTGCAACTAACAACACATGGGGTAATTTGAGCATGCTTCGAAATTAGGAGCAAATTTTAGTAGTGGGTTCGAATTAGGGGCACAAATGTAAATGTCCTAATCAAATAATCACAAATTTATAGAGAATAACAAATTATTATTATCAAAGGTTTATCAATTTTTTTATAGAAATTGCAACTAATGTATAGAAAATATCACAAATTGGATGTGAAGTTTCCAATGACATATTAGATGTACCGGTGGTTATGAACTAGTTTTTCATATAGTATTAACGTGCATCCATATACATGAAACTTGCTTTTGTAAGTTTAAGGGGAATTGCATTGGAGCTTCCGAATGCTCTGTCCTTCATATCTGACCCAATACAAGGGTCGCACTCGTGGAGTCTATTTCTTAAATTGTTGTTTTCTGTATGTATTAAATACAAGGGCTATGGCAACTAACAAGGTGAAGGCATCTTGAAAGGAGACCCTTCAAGCTTTGGTATATGTCTGGATTTTGGTGTTCGACTTTTATTATCCAACGAAAACTCCTATCAGCCCGCGAAGCCATCCGGGCATCCATTTCCAGAAAACTGAAAGCAACTTTGGCGGAGCTTTGTGGGAATCACGACATCCATCTGACCAACAAAAAGTAACCACGCATGGTCCTTCTCTCTTTTCACTTCGCCCTCTCTCTCCTCCGAACAACACATCACACACACATATCCATCACATGCATGGTCTCTCCTCTCCTTTCTCTCCTTCCAATCAGATAAATGATGATTTTTCGTGATTAAGGATCGGATGGCTCTCTCCGAATCATATCCGCAGACCACATTCGGATAAAAAAAATACATTTGTGGCGTCATTTAGGGGCTAGCATTGAAGATGCCCTTGTTGGGGAACACATGAGGCTGGTCATAGCAAGAGTAACATAGATAGTAATATTGATGCCATATAAGTAAAAAATACGATGTGTCAAGTAATTTATGAGGAGAAAGACAAATACAGTGACATCATATAGGCCTTCCCAATGCAAAATGTCTCTACAAAGTAATAAATGAAGGCATCTATGTTATCACACCTATGACACTACCAATAAGGCTAGTCATAGTGGGGAGTAACTTAGACTAGTAACATGCATATGTTACTAGTCTATGTTACTATCTTCATAGTGGAGAGTAACATATATGTAGTATCATGCAAGCCATCATTTATTAAGATGCAGACTCATTTTGCTTTGGGATGTGTTATGTTACAGTAACATATTATGTTACTCCAACCATCTCTCCCCTCATTAAATACATGCCATGTAAGCAAACTTTTCTGGGATGTGTTATGTTACTTGCTAAGTTACTCCCACTATGACCAGGCGAAGAAGGTACTAGTAAGACTAGCCACACTGGGAGTAACTTGAGCAGTAACACCGAGTCCAACTCAGCAAATTTGCTTATGTGGCAATGAGATAATAAGGAGAGAGGTAGTTCCAGTAACTTAGCTAGTTACTATAACATCACATGTCCCAATGCAATATGAGTCTATAACCTAATAAATAAACCTTTGCATGACACTACACTTATGTTACTATCCACTATGAAGGTAGTAATATAGTCTAGAAATATGTGTATGTTACTAGTGTATGTTACTCTTAATTGTGGCTAAGTGGGAGTAACATAGATGGTAACATCACACATATCTAGGCAAAATAGATGATGTGACAAATAATTAATGAAGAAATGGATGCATGTGATAAGGGCATCTCCAGCCGTTGGCCCCCCAAGAGGGGTAAAAAATCGCCCCCTGGGGGCGCACCGGCGCTAAACCGCGCACTGGGGGCGTTATCACTAGTAGAAAAGGGGGCTTTGGTCCAGGCTGGGTAAGCCCATTAGTCCCGGTTCAGTCCAGAACCGGGACCAATGGGTGCCTTTATCCCGGTTCGTGCGGCTAAGGCATTAGTCCCGGTTCACCTGGGCCCTTTAGTCCCGGTTCGTGCCACGAACCGGGACTAAAGGGTGCAATGCCCATTGGTCCCGGTTGGTGGCACCAACCGGTACTAAAGGTTAGACCTTTAGTCTCGGTTGGTGCGACCAACCGGGACTAATGGGCTTTGAGGCATTAGTACCGGTTCATGGCATGAACCGGTACTAAAGGTCCCATTTTCAAACTCCCCCCCCCTGTGGACCGCCTTTTTAGTTTTAGAAAAAACAAAAGAAAATGATGGAAATGTCAATAAAAATAAAATAAAATAAGTTTTTCCCATGTGATATGTGGTCTAGTTGTTGGGAAAATTTACAAATATGAATTTCGACTTTATTTACAAAATCTCTCTGGAATTTGTAAAATGGGCATAACTTTTGCATACGAACTCGGATTAAAAAGTTTTTTATATGAAAAATCATCTACTCGAAAAGTTACATCCGATGGAGAC
The DNA here is from genome assembly GCF_056163025.1 of Triticum urartu. NCBI lineage: Eukaryota > Viridiplantae > Streptophyta > Magnoliopsida > Poales > Poaceae > Triticum > Triticum urartu. The sequence goes on along the minus strand of NC_141874.1, from coordinate 46,557,556 downwards.
GGCCTATGGCCTGTTTGCAAATTTGTAGAATCCTCAAATTCCAAAAGGAAAAAAAGTTATGCTCAAATTTCAATTTTTTTTAAATTTTCATTAAATCTGGTCAAACTATGGTCAAACTACTTATTCAAGAAGTATTAGTGTTACTAAATAATTATTCAAGAATATTAGTGTTATTAAATAATTATTTCACCTTTTTTGAATTTTGGTCAAATCTGGTCAAACTATGGTCAAACTGTGGTCAAACAATGGTCAAACTACTTATTCAAGAAATATTAGTGTTACTAAAAAATTATTGTTTTTTAGTACAATAGTTTTAAACTCAAACAGTGAAATATGTGACTTCATGCTCAAGCTAAATTCCTGAGGGTTAATAGGATTGACATCTTACTATTGTCAGGAAAACAACAAGTGCAGACTTGGAAACGAGGGAGAATAGAACCCGGAAGTTAAGCGTGCTCAGGCTGGAGTAGTGAGAGGATGGGTGACCGTTCGGGAAGTTAGATGATTTGGAATGATGAGGGGTGATTAGAGATTAAATTGAGCAGTGATGAGGGGTGATTAGAGATTAGAGGTTAAAATAAATTCAGAAATTTGAAAATAAAAAAATTTCAAAAAAAATCAGAAAATTTCCTTTAGTACGAACTGGGACTAAAGGCCCCTTTTCTACCAGTGGATGCCCCCCAGTCGCGGCCCCCACGGGTTTTAAAAATGTTCAAATTCGGCACAAACACAACACAAACACGGGCGAGTTCGTTCAAATTTAAACATATTTTACAAAAAAAAACTATCGCGGGCTACCCCCGCCGTCTCCCTCGCCGCCCGCCTCGCTGCTCGCCTCGCCGCCCACCCATGCGGTTCTACATGCCGAGGAGGCTGTAGAACCGTGTGTAGTCACCGCCGTCATCGTCGTCGTCGTCATCGTCGTCGTCGCCGTCGCCCCCGCCTACGCCTCCGCCGTCCCTGCTGCATCCCTCCCCCGGTTGGCGCGGTGGGTTGGACGGTCTGGGGGCGTCGTCGTCGTCGCTATCGAGGACGACGACACCGTCCTCGTCCTCGCGCCCACGTTTGCGGGCAGCGATCTCCTCCAGGGCCCGGCGCTGCTGGATCATCTCCTCGCGCAGGTAGTCATCGCGCGACCACCGCATGGCGTCCTCGTCGGAGAAGCCGCGCCCGGCTATCTCCTCGTACTCCGGGGGGAGGCTGGACTCCACATTGGGCTCGACGAGGGCGCCGGAGCTGCGGGTGCGCGCACTGACAGGCGTGTCCTGGGGCTCCGGCTTGACGGGGCGGAGGTGGAGGCAGGGAGAGCCGCCGAAGCTGCGGGTACGCGCGCTGACAGGTGTGTCCTGGGGCTCCAGCTTGACGGGGCGGAGGTGGAGGCAGGGAGAGCCGCCGGACGAGGAGGAGGACACCCCGGTCTCCATGCGCCTCGACGTCCAGGAGCTTCCCCGGCGGCGGCATGAGGAGGACGGGGAGCGGGGTACTCGACGCGTGGCGTGTTGCCGCCCTCGATGTACTCGAGGACGGACTCCAACGTGCGCCCGGGCACGCCCCACCACCGACGCCGGCCGGCGGCGTTGAACCTGCCGGAGGGCACGACGCCGTTGGTGGCCTCGAGCTGCTCGCCGTGCCGGCGGCGGAAGTACGGCTCCCAGATTGGGCTGTCGGGGACGTATCGGGGCCCCTCCCTCGCCGCACGCGGCAGGGACGAGCGGATGCGTGCGATCTCCGCACGCCGCGCCGCGCCGGTGGGTACTGGGGGCACCGGCACGCCGCCGGCGCTGATCCTCCACGCCCCGGGCACCCGAATGTCCGGCGGGGCCGGATACTCGGCCTCGAAAAGGAGGCGATCCTTGTCCTCGTGCAGATGATGGCGCCCGAATCCGTTCGCCACCGCGCCGTCGCCTGGGAAACGCTCGGCCATGCTTTCTCAACTGGTGACGGCGAGAGAAGGAAAGGGGGAGAAATGAGCGCGTCGTCGGTGGATGATCGGGGTGAGTCCCTCCGGCGCGCTTGCAGTCGGCTTTTATAGGCGGAGACGCCGCGTGGTAGGCTTGACCGGCGCGTTACGCGTGGCGTGATTGCGTGGCGGCCGAGGGACGCGTCGCGCCAGCCTTCACTGCGCCGCCCGTGAGGCACCAATGGAGGCTGACCGGTGCGGCAGCTTTGGCATTTATTCACCGCGGGAAACGAGGCGATGAGGACCACGAAGGTGCGAGAAGAGAGTAGAGTCGCTGACGCGGCGGGCCCACGGCTCTTCGCGCCAAAAACGATTCGCCCGGTGCCCCCGAGCGACCCCCAGCGCGCCGGGTTCGAGTTGGATTCGCCGGCGCCAATTTCGGCCCGAGCCGGCGAAAACTGGGCTCTTGGGGGCGCGACTAGTAAGGAGTAAAAGGGATTGGAGGGAGTACTACTAGTAACATATGCATGTTACTAGTCTAAGTTAGTCTCCACTATGACTAGCGTGAGTCATCTAATAACTAACTTCTTTAATGAATTCAGTAGCATTTACCTTGCATGTGGACTCTTGCCCATAGTACCTTGCATCTGATTAACCTCCTTCAATGAATTGAATATATAGCATTTACTACTGCATTGCAGCCAACCTGTATGAACCGCTACAGAGTAATAATTTATATCGTACTCTATTCACAGCTCTGATGCATGTTTGGTGTCGGTTATTTTGCATTAACTGGGGAATATGTCAAGAGGCAGGGTGTATATAGCGAGCCATTTGATGTGTACTGAAACCAGAGAATTAATTCCATATTTAATGTGACCATCTCAATGCAAACACCATCGATAAAGATATACCAGTGAGTTGAGCAACCGATAGCCAAAAAAATGCCGTCCATCTCTTAGTATTAGTATCTAGCTTCGTTCTAAATAAAAATTATTTTATATAAATATTTGTCAAAACATACCAGAACGGGCTACAGTTTTACGTTCAATTAAAAGAAGGCTGCAGTTTTAAAAAGCTCACCATGAGATACCCAATGGTAAAATTGAATCATAATTTTGATGTTTGATTGATAATTTGTAGCATTTTGAAAAAAGTTTAATTCCTTTTTGCGAAAAGAATCCAGATCTCTATTGTAAAAGTACACCTAAAGTACAAAGCACCTTAAATATAATTAAATTACATCAAAATTTCATGACTACCGAATGACCACTACGGTCATCAGAACGAGCCACCGTTGCGCAGCTTTTGTTGCCCCCCTACTCGAGCCAGCTTGTCCATATCGATGATCGCCGGGAAGTTTTCATGCACGTACCCCGTAGGACCAATGCCCTGAAGCCGCAGTCATCGCCGTTGAACCTTTGAATATATGTGAACTATCTGACACCGAATCTTTCCACACAACGAGAAATCCTAATTCACCGGTCCAAGAAGACGGCAAGAATTTACGTCGAAGATCCGTTGACAGCTGCCTGTTGGACGAACTCAAGGAAGATCGGAGTTTGGAAGACTAATTCAACAAAGAACCGCCGCCATCCGTGAGAGCGCGGAACCTGCAAGGATTGAAAACCCAAACCTAAACTACTAGCATGAGCGAATGCATTGGGATTCCGCTCTACTCCACCATCCGCTAGAGCGGCAGGTAAAAGGGTGGCGAATCCATGGGCTCGCCGACGAAACTTGGAGAGTAGAGTTGCCCTGACATCCAAGGGATAGGGAAGGCAATGCTATTGGTAAAAAAAAAATCTTTTGAGAAAAATTAACAAAATTAAATGCACGGCAGATCACCCAAGCGCTTATGCAGAGAGAATGTGTGTCACGATAGGGTGGGGATCATAGCAGGATGCTAGGCTGCTACTTTTCGCCACCAGGAACGTCTATTAGATTAACATATATGGGGTGTGTGCTTCTCCTTCATTTTCTATACTAGCAAATATTCGCTCCCTAGTGCCGTCCTTAAAATTTTGGACCAGTCCTTTTACTTAATCGTACTCATTCCGCATAAGAGTAAAACCCATTCCGCATAAGTCATCCTAATGTGTGCACTGTCCCTATTTAGAGAACAACAGTGATGGCTGTCTGTGACAGATCAACTGAATAATTTGCCACCTGACAAGTGACAAGTACAGAGGAACAGAAAATCTACGAACGAATACTAACTGAATAAGGTTTTCCTGTACATCTACTCCGTACATGAGTACCTCTTATAGTGTAATTAAAACGCGTCAGCAGTCGTGAACTGTGTGTGTCGCCCAACGTGGTCCTCCGTTTACGTAACCACTCATCATGACACTCAATGCTTGTTTCTAGTCACAGTAGCAACGCTATATAAACGTTTTCCTAAACTATGTTACTACGTTTATAGTAGGTACTCCCTCCTTTTCGGTTTACATGGCTCATCTCAAAACATTTGTTTTTCCATTTTATAAATATCAATTCTGCTACTTATCACATGTTTAGATTTTAAGGTGTATTAAATCACTGCATGCAAGGATGAAGAAAAAACTCACCAATGTACGTAGAAGTTTTTGGTCATTTAGTGGTCATGCATGCATGTGGTGTAATTAATGCATCGGTATACATAATTTTTTAAGAAAAACAAGAGTACTAATTAAGTCCTTTTGCAAACTATGAAATTAATTCTACCATTCATCATCTACCTTGGTTGAAGAGATTTTCAAATTAAGCCCTATAAGGCCCCTCCCAATGCTCCACCTTGTACGGGTGCTAAGCATGCCATGTAGACGAAAAATCTGATGTGACAAGGCAATTAAAAGGAGAGAGATGGGTTTGGTGACCCCAGAAAGAACCAATGCCAAGCGCGCAAACCTAGGCAAAACGTTTAAATGAAGCAAACTCACCAATGCATGAGAGAGTTTAGTAGCCAAATCATTAAATGAAGGGAGCTTAGCTACAAGAAGCTAAGCACCTATGCATTGGGGAGTTTGGTTGCTAAGTTATTTAATATGCTTAGCACCCCATCTAAGTACCAGTCCATTGGGAGCAGCCTAAATCGAAAAGTAGACTAGTAACATATGTGTAGTGTCATGCAAAGCTTCATTTATTAGGTTATAGACTCATTTTATCTTGGTATGTGTGATGTTACTCATAGAGTGAGTAATTAGCTAAGTTACTCAATTTGCTGACTTGGACCCAATGTTACTCTTGAAGTTACTCTCATTATGACCACTCTAATATAGCCAGTGTTGGTTGTTGGTTACAGTATGTTACTAGGGACGTGAAGTTACTGCTCCCGAACATATTTACACCTGTATGAACCGTAACACCGAAAAACTTTGAAAAAAAGTTCAAATAATTATGATTTTTTGTAAACTTTGACAAATGTTTTAAGTGCTTGCAAGTTTTCATCGTGTAATCACATTCATGGAAGCCGTGCCCAAAAAAACAGAACTGATGCTCCAAAAATGCTACTTTTGAAAAAAAAGCTATTTTCGAAAGCATTTTGGAGCACTGATTATGTTTTTTTTTCTGTGACTTCCACGGATGTGATTACTTCATGAATATTTGCAAGCACATAGAACATTTGTCAAAGTTTGCCACACAAAAAAAATCATTTTTTAACTTTTTTTCAATGTTTGGTGTCACAGTTCATCGCGAGCTCATTTGAGCTACCGAGCAGAATCGACTTCTGGTTACCATGTTACTGTATCCAAAATATATAGTAGTTAACTACAAAGAAGGACTATATTAGCACATACCTCACCTCACATTCTCTTAAAGTTTTTTGGCGTTTGTGCTATAGCTAGATCTTAATCTACAGCCACATCACTTTGCTCTTCTCATCTCTGTCTTTCAACCCGGAAAAAATAAAATATTTAAACATTTATACCCCACTTATATCATTTTATTATATTTTTAGCCGATTAAAGTAGTTGTATGATAATTTGTTGATTGATGATATTGACATCTTTGCCAACAAGACAATCGACAAACTATTGGAGATGTCCTAATAGCACGATTATACCCCGCTTATGTGGCATTTGTCGCTCTATTTAAAGGAGAGTGACATGGAAAAGTGAGGGGTGTGGGTTCTTACAACAAGTAGAATAGTGTGCCATAAGCCAGTTACATTGCACTTTTGCCTATGTGGAAGAGAGAGACAAGAAAAAAGTGAAAGAGCGAGCTCTCATGCAAGAGCCAACCTCTACATGTGTTACTAAGTAAAAACATTTAATGAAAGAAAACAAATATGGAGAAAAAAACTTGTAGTATTATAGCCAACATTTCTGCCCTATTGCAAGAGTTATTAGTAATGCTAACTATTGATGACATGACATATTTATATAGCCAACATTTAGTTATACTATTCCCCGATGCAGTAGTCTCCCTATGCACGTGCTTCTATGAAAATATAATAAATATGAAGAAAGAGAATAAGAGAACATAGATAAAGAAGTACTCCTGTAATAACCAATTTTCTAGTACGCATTACTATACAATTGAATATTGATAATAGCTATAGATGATATGGTAGTTTTATATTGCTATCAGTTGGCTATAATATTAGTCAGGCTCATCATAGTGAGAGTAACTTATATTAGTGTCATACATATGGTACTAGTCTAAGTTAATATCTTCATATGAAAAGTATCATAATAGTAGTGTCATAGACGAAAATCTTCATCTGAGCATGGGCTCAGCTGCACCCGCTCAGAAAAAAATTCAAAACAAATACTAGAAAAAATTCAAAAAATTCCAAAAAAAATTTGTGTGGTAGATCATTTGATGCGTGAGGTCCGCTCCAAATTTCATCTCATTTGAACATCTGAGCAATTCTGGGCAAAAAAGACAAATCGGGTCAAAACAGTTCCTGAACAGTAAACTGTTTTACAGACCTCGATTTTGTCTTTTTTTCCCAGAGCTACTCAAATGCTCAAATGAGTTGAAATTTGGATCGAACCTTATGCATCAAATTATCTACCACACAAATTTTTTTGGAATTTTTTAAATTTTTCTAGTATTTTTTTTGATTTTTTCCGTGAGCGCGGGTGCAGCTAAGCCCGGGTGCAGATTCACTGCACTCTGTCATAGATGATTTCATTATTATCTTGTGGACTAGTTTTGCCTTCGGAAACACCATATTACGGTAACATATTATGTTATCATAAACACCTCTCTCTCCTGATTAACTATTTACACATAAGCAATTTTTTCTTGGGATGTGTTAAGTTACTCCCGCTATGGCTAGCGTCATACTAAATTCTAGGCTCTCCTTCCTATTTGCATATTTTAAACCTTCCATCCTCATGCATGTAGAATTAAATTCCTCTTTCAATTGCATCTTTTGAGGGCATCGTGAGAGGCTCGTTCCCACGATTCTCTTTAATGAAGTTTCGACCCCATCTTGACGGAGAGCAGGCTTCATGGTTGCGGTTGACAGCAAAGAAAAGCAACTTCATGGAATGTCATTTAACGTCAGCTAGCTCGTCTCCCTTCATGGAATGTGGTTGACAGCAAAGAAAAGAAACTTCATTAAAAGCAACTTCAAAGAAAAGCAACTTCATGAAAAGCAACTTCAAAGAAAAGCAACTGTTTTTTAGACTAACGGCAAAGAGGTTGGTTGATATTAAAAAAACAATGGGGTGCAGCTAGCACGTCTCCCTTCTCTTTCTTCTCCCTTACCTCATCTCCCTCTCTATCTGATACGTCACCAACGTATCTATAATTTTTGATTGTTCCATGCAATTATATTATCTGTTTTGGATGTTTAGTGAGCTTTAATATGCTCTTTTATATTATTTTTGGACTAACCTATTAACAGGAGGCCCAATGCCAGTTTCTGTTTTTTTTTGCCTATTTCAAGGTTTTGCAGAAAAGGAATACCAAACGGAATAAAACCTTTGTGATGATCTTTCTTGGACCAAAAGCAAACCAGAAGACTTGGAGTTGAAGTCTAGAACTCCGTGAGGCAGCCATGAGATAGGAGGGCGCGCCCAGGGGGTAGGCGCGCCCCCACCCTCGTGGGCCCCACGGAGCTCCACCGACGTAGTTCTTTTTCCTATATATACTCTTATACCCTAGAAACACCAGGGGGAGCCACGAAACCACTTTTCCGCCGCCGCAACCTTTTGTACCCGTGAGATCCCATCTTGGGGCCTTTTCCGGCGATCTGCCGAAAGGGCAATCGATAACGGAGGGCTTCTACATCAACACCATAGCCTATCCGATGAAGCGTGAGTAGTTTACCACAGACCTTCGGGTCCATAGTTATTAGCTAGATGGCTTCTTCTCTCTTTGATCTTCAATACAAAGTTCTCCTCGATGTGCCGAGATCCGATGAATTGTGGGTTTATGAACTTGATTATCTATGAGTATTATTTGGTTCTTCTCTGAATTCTTATATGTATGATTTGATAGCTTTGCAAGTCTCTTCGAATTATCAATTTAGTTTGGCCTACTAGATTGATCTTTCTTGGAATGGGAGAAGTGCTTAGCTTTGGGTTCAATCTTGCGGTGTCCTTTCCCAGTGACAGTAGGGGCAACAAGGCACGTATTGTATTGTTGCCATCGAGGATAAAAAGATGGGGTTTATGTCATATTGCTTGAGTTTATCCCTCTACATCATGTCATCTTGCTTAAAGCATTACTCTGTTCTTATGAACTTAATACTCTAGATACATGCTGGATAGCGGTCGATGTGTGGAGTAATAGTAGTAGATGCAGAATCGTTTCAATCTACTTGACACGGACGTGATGCCTATATTCATGATCATTGCCTTAGATATCTTCATAACTATGCACTTTTCTATCAATTGCTCGGCAATAATTTGTTCACCCACCGTAATACATGCTATCATGAGAGAAGCCACTAGTGAAACCTATGGTCCTCGGGTCTCTTTCTTATTATATTGCATCTCTTTTATTATCGCATCTCATTTACTATTTTGCAATCTTTATTTTCCAATCTATACAACGAAATACCAAAAATATTTATCTTACTATCTCTATCAGATCTCACTTTCGCAAGTGACCGTGAAGGGATTAACAACCCCTTTATTGCGTTGGTTGCAAGGTTCTTGATTGTTTGTGCAGGTACTAGATGACTTGTGTGTTGTTTCCTACTGGATTGATACCTTGGTTCTGAAAAACTGAGGGAAATACTTACGCTACTTTGCTGCATCACCCTTTCCTCTTCAAGGGAAAACCAACGCATGCTCAAGAGGTAGCAAGAAGGATTTCTGGCGCCATTGCCGGGGAGATCTACGCCAAGTCAAGACATACCAAGTATCCATCATAAACTCTTCTCCCTCGCATTACCTTATTTGCCATTCGCCTCTCGTTTTCCTCTCCCCCACTTTTAAAACGATTTTCGAAAACATTTGCCCTTTTCTTTCACCCTTCTTCCGTTCGATCTTGTGTTACCATGTGCCTTCTTTTTGCTTGCATCTTCGCTTGATAAGATTTTATGGATCCCCATCTGTTGGAAATATGCCCTAGAGGCAATAATAAATTGGTTATTATTATATTTCCTTGTTCATGATAATCATTTATTATCCATGCTAGAATTGTATTGATAGGAAACTCAGATACATGTGTGGATACATAGACAACACAATGTCCCTAGTAAACCTCTAGTTGACTAGCTCGTTGATCAATAGATGGTTACGGTTTCCTGACCATGGACATTGGATGTCGTTGATAACGGGATCACATCATTAGGAGAATGATGTGATGGACAAGACCCAATCCTAAGCCTAGCACAGGATCGTATAGTTCGTATGCTAAAGCTTTTCTAATGTCAAGTATCATTTCCTTAGACCATGAGATTGTGTAACTCCCGGATACCGTAGGAGTGCTTTGGGTGTGCCAAACGTCACAACGTAACTGGGTGGCTATAAAGGTACACTACAGGTATCTCCGAAAGTGTCTGTTGGGTTGGCATGAATCGAGACTGGGATTTGTCACTCCGTGTAAACGGAGAGGTATCTCTGGGCCCACTTGGTAGGACATCATCATAATGTGCACAATGTGATCAAGGAGTTGATCACGGGATGATGTGTTACGGAACGAGTAAAGAGACTTGCCGGTAACGAGATTGAACAAGGTATCGGGATACCGACGGTCGAATCTCGGGCAAGTATCGTACCGCTAGACAAAGGGAATTGTATACGGGATTGATTAAGTCCTTGACATCGTGGTTCATCCGATGAGATCATCGTGGAACATGTGGGAGCCAACATGGGTATCCAGATCCCGCTGTTGGTTATTGACCAGAGAGTTATCTCGGTCATGTCTGCATGGTTCCCGAACCCGCAGGGTCTACACACTTAAGGTTCGATGACGCTAGGGTTATAGGGAATAGATATACGTGGTTACCGAATGTTGTTCGGAGTCCCGGATGAGATCCCGGACGTCAAGAGGAGTTCCGGAATGGTCCGGAGGTAAAGATTTATATATGGGAAGTCCTGTTTTGGTCACCGAAAAAGTTTCGGGTTTTATTGGTAACATACCGGGACCACTAGGAGGGTCCCGGGGGTCCACCAAGTGGGGCCACCAGCCCCGGAGGGCTGCATGGTCCAAGTGTGGGAGGGGACCAGCCCCAGGTGGGCTGGTGCGCCCCCCCACAAGGGCCCAAGGCGCCTAGGGTTTGGGGAGGGGGCGCCCCACCTAGCTTGGGGGGCAAGTTTCCCCTCTCCCCCCCTTGGCCGCCCCACGAGATGGGATCTGGGCTGGCCGCCGCCCCTAGGGTGGAACCCTAGGTGGGGGCGCAGCCCCCTCCCTCTCCCCTATATATAGTTGAGGTCTTTGGGGCTGCCAACACATGAGTTTTGACCTCTCCCTGGCGCAGCCCTACCTCTCTCCCTCCTCGTCTCTTGCGGTGCTTGGCGAAGCCCTGCCGGAGTACCACGCTCCTCCACCACCACCACGCCGTCATGCTGCTGCTGGATGGAGTCTTCCTCAACCTCTCCTTCTCTCCTTGCTGGATCAAGGCATGGGAGACGTCACCGGGCTGTACGTGTGTTGAACGCAGAGGTGCCGTCCGTTCGGCACTAGGATCTCCGGTGATTTGGATCACGACGAGTACGACTCCTTCAACCCCGTTCTCTTGAACGCTTCCGCTTAGCGATCTACAAGGGTATGTAGATGCACTCTCCTTCCCCTCGTTGCTGGTCTCTCCATAGATAGATCTTGGTGACACGTAGGAAAATTTTGAATTTCTGCTACGTTCCCCAACACCATCCACTTGCTAACCTTTTTAAAGGATCCAATTATGATGAACCTATTGCTAGTGAATTGAGTGCACTAGATTATCTTTATGGAGTTTTGCTTGAAATCCGTGAATCTGAAAATTGTGATGAAGTGCTTTATAAAGTGATTCACGATAGATCTTTGAATAAAAAGCATGATTGCAATGATGTTACTATAAATTCTATTAATGTCAATTGTGCTAATAATATGCAAAACCCTAAGCTTGGGGATGCTAATTTTGCTATGTCTACTACTTGTTGCAATAATCATGATTGGGGTGACTCTTCTTATGATCTTGAAAATTTATTTAAGCCCCATGATGAATATGAGATTGATAATAATGCTTGAAATAATACTGAAAGTGGGTTCGGAAGAGTGTTAACTTTAGATCCCACATATTTGGATAATGTTCAATCCTATGAATTTTTTGATAAAGGTGGGTTCCACTAGTGCAGAACCAGGCAATAGCACCGGTTCGTAAGGCCCTTTAGTGCCGGTTCAGTAACCGGCACTAAAGTGTGGGCACTAAAGGCCCCCCTCCTTTAGTACCGGTTCAGCACGAACCGGTGTTAAAGGGCAACCACGTGGCACGAGCCAGCTTCGGGGGCAGGGAGCCCTTTAGTACCGGTTGGTGACACCAACCGGTATTAAAAGGTTGGGGGGGTTGGGCTTATGATTTCTTTTTCATTTAATTTTGTGTTTTCCATTTAATTCTTTTTCGTTTGCTGGTATTTCACGATACTACATATCGTACACGTTATGCATATATATAAATAGAATTTCTAGTAGAACCGATCATAATATATATACATATATATATATACAATTAGCTAGCTATCTACAATTTCTCCTAATTAGTGCCTTCGGAGCCAGTGGCATTAGACTAATTGGTGCCTTCGGAGCACGATAACAATTGGAAGTGGTTCATGGGGGCGGTAGCGGGTAATAGTATTCTCCTTTGGGATCTATGACCTGGTCGAGCAAAATCCCGCTATTTCCTCTTGAATTGCTTCTATGCGGTCCTCTGGTAGGAGCTTCTCCCGCACCTCTTTGAACTCTTAAGAAGGAGATCAATATGCATGTGTATTAGTTGTGTGACTAGATATCGATAATGGTGTAAAAATTGTGAATAGTGTTCTGACAAACGTACCCACTCCTGTCTTTGAGATCTGCTCCTTTCGGACGCCATCATGCGAATGTTCTCGCAAACGTAGTATGCACACAGATTATTCCCCGGCGCTTGCTTCAGGGCCTTTACGAGAATGGAATTTGATCAGATAATAATTAATCAAGCATGATAATTAAAGAGATGGCAGCTAGCTAGTACTACTTAATTACTTACCTGGGGTCGATACCATTTCAGATTTTGTTTCCATGGGCCTGGAGTGGCCCTGATGAACTTTGCCCAAGCCCTGCCCGCCGACAAAGAAAATGAATAAATGGGTTATTAAATAGTTATTATCAGGAAATGACGAACTAATTAAATAGGCCGAGATATAGTTAATAATGATTGAAATTACATGTTGACTATCCCCTTCACGATGGTGTAGTCGATGGTTTCTTAAGTAGTGAGTCTAGTACTTCAACTGTTCCTTCATCAACTTTAATGATTAATAAGATTCAGTGAAATCTGCATGCACACACGTTTGCATGTCTTAATTAAGTGGGCATATGTAAGAAAAAACATGTAGCTAGCTAGTAGGCAAAAACAGAATTTGTAGTACAAGACAGTGTCACTCACTCGAAGTTGTAAGGAAGTAGTATATCTTCATTGTATTTGAGGCGCTTGAAGAACTGTAGCATGCTTTCCTCTACACTTTTTTCGTAATATGGATCTAATTTCCATGTGTATTCATTAATGGTATTTGGGTCAACGAACCCAATGCCATAGCGTCGACCTTTTTTCATTTCATAAATCTTCATCCTGCATAATATCACAGAAAAGAATATAGTGAGGATAATTACAGGTAATGATTGATCAAAATGATCACTACAACTAGCTTGAGACTTAAATTACAGAAAGAAATCACTTACAGACAATATCAACTGACGATAGATTTGTCGAGTGCGTCTTGATTGTATAGCTGAAATAGTTCTGAATACTCAATGAACACAGATTTCTCATGGTAGTAATGATCCTTCTTGACATTCACCATGAGGGACTCTCGATTGGAAATCTTGGTAATGTCCGTATACCATTGATGCAATTCATACATTCTCGTTGGGAGCTTCTTGACCTCGTCTGGCTCGACCAAAGGTTGGCCCTGGACATATTTCCATTTTATTTCCTCCTCTCTAGTCGGAGACATGGGCTCGATATCGAGGAGTTGTCCAACAGTGATCATGACCGTTTCAGCCTGCTCAATATGCTCCTCGGTTATTACCACATCGCCTAGCCCAGGAACGTTAACGGTTTTCCCACAATAATATTGGGCGCGCCTACTCTCATGTGTTGTTGGCACAACAAGCGGGGGGATTGATTGCGCCGCCTGTTCTCCCAGCTGGGGAACGGTTTTACCGCTCCTTTTGCCAGCTGATTTGCTCGAGCTCGAGCTCGCCTCTTTCTGTAGACGTGCTCGATTTAACTTCTTGATGTGGCGCTCATAGTCTGTGTCAACATGCTTGGGAGCTGGTGCTCTAGCCATATGAATGAAGTGGTCAATCTTTTCCTCGGGCACTTTCTCCCTTGGCGGCGGTGGTGGTTTTGGTGCAAAATGGGCTTCCACCTCGGCCTTCGATATGGCTACGTTTTCCTCCTCGGACTTGTCGTAAGGCCTCTACGGAAGAGGCATGAGGCTTGGACCATATTGAAATCACTTGCCTCCGCCTGTACCTCCAGTACTACCTCGACTTGTACCGCTACGCACCATAGCTGAGGCGGCTCTCTTCCGTGATTGCTGAGGCGGCGAAGACGGCTGACGTGGCTGAGTTGGAGGAGGAGGAGTGGCCTAAAGCTGTGCCGGACTTGGAGGAGGAGTGGCCTAAAGCTGTGCTGGACTTGGAGGAGGAGTGGCCTGACGCTTTGCCGGACTTGGAGGAGGAGTGGCCTGACGCGTTGGTGGACTTGGAGGTACGGGAGTCTGCTAACTCGATGGCGTACTTTGACGAGGAGTCGGATGACGCGGTGTCGGTGGCCTTCGAAATATGATGCAATCCTTTCTCCATAGGATGATACGATGGTTGGCCTCTCCAAGTGTGTGCTCATCGTCACCTCCAGGAATGTCAAGCTCTAGCCCCGAATATTGGCCCACCACCTCATCAACCAAGACACGAGCATAGCCCGCTGGAATCGGGTTGCAATGGAAGGTTTCCTCGGGGGGATTTGTAAAAGCAAGGGCGTCCGCCACCTTCATGGATATGTTCTTCATTTTGAAGTGTAGCTCGCAGTTAGTGTTCTCCATGATGTCATCCGCTGGGTAGCTATCCAGCAATGCGTCGCCTGGGGTGGAACCCACGCTGCTTCTCGGCATGGATGGGACGGTGCTATCCAATGCTGGATCATCTGCTAGCTGCTGCAGCTGCTGAGACCCCCTTTGCTGGCTAAGTGAGTCGATATGCTCCTGCTGCCGCTGGAATTTGACTGCCAAGTCCGCGTGCGCTGATTCTAGGCCTTGAAGACGTTCATAGTCTAGCTTCCTCTGCTCCTCCTCCATCTTCCTCTTCTTCTCCTCCGCAATCTTCTTTCTCGGACGGGTTCTGTAGTCGGCGTTCTAGTCCGAAAACCCCTCATACCACGGAATAGCGCCCATGCCTCGTGTTCTTCCCGGGTGTTCAGGATTTCCCAGGGCACGCGTAAGCTCGTCGTTCTCTATGTTGGGCTGGAACACCCCTGATCGAGCCTCTTCTATTGCAACAAGTAGCTTATCTTCGGCTCCGTCCAGACATGCCTTCTTCAAAACTTTGCCTGTCTTCGGGTCCAACTCCCCCCATGCGCATAGAACCAAGTCCTGCACCTGGGGTGCTAGCTCAATGTTTCTGGAGTGACACCTGCATCCTCCATCTCTTTCTCAGACTTATTCCACTTAGGCATTCCCATCGCATAGCCACCTGGCCCCAGCTTATGGAACTTATCCTTTTTTGCGGCATTGGCCTTGTTTATTCTCGATCGATCCTTAGATAATTCCGAATCCTTGAATTTCATGAAATCGTCCCAATGAGCACTTTGCTTCTCTAGTGTTCCCTCGAATACTGGAGTCTTCCTTCCTCCCTTGACGTACTTGGCCCATTCACAATTCTTGTGGTTGTTGAAGGCAACCGCCATCTTCCTAAGAGCAGCGTCCTTGACTTTCTCCACATCTGCATCTGTGAAATGATCTGGTAGGGTGAAATGTTCCATGAGCATTTCCCAAAGCAGAAGTTTTTGTCTGTCATCGACAAAAGTAACTCCTGGACGTGGCTTTGCTGGCTCTCTCCATTCTTGAAGGTACATCGGGAGTTGGTTCTTCACAAGAACTCTACACTGACGAATGAACTTGTCCGCAATCTTCTTAGGCGCTACTAGTTCGCCATTAGGTTTGATGGTCTCGATATTGTACTTTACGCCCTCCTTCAACTTTTTGTTCGGGCCTCGTTTCCTATTGCCTGAAGATTTGCTCGATCCGGATGGCTGAAAGAAGAAAGATCGATTTGTTAATATATCTTCAAGTCATTTAAAACATGTGATGATCACCAGATGCCTGCTTATATAAATATATATACCTCGCCGGTGTTTGTTGTTTCAAGATCAACATTTTCTTCGTCATGTTCATAGTTCATGACTTTATCAATTCGGTCGTCGCAACCGAATATCATATCACCCTCCCCGGTGTTGTTTAGATATTCGGAGCCGTCATAATCTTCTTCATTCTGATCATCATCTGGCCCGCGAGGATTGCGTATGATATTGAACAGGGCCTCTTCTCCCTCTCTGCCGGTATTGTCCGCCATAGGTTTTGTTTAACTAACCCAAAAGAAATATATTCAAATTACAATGCATGGATGCAATCAATTAATAAGTAAAAACTGAATCAATCATAGTACATAATAAGCATCATCGAATATAATCTCGAATACGTCGTCTCGAATAATAGACATAATCTCGAATACATCATCTTGAATAATATATATATAATCTCGAATAAATCATCTCGAATATTATATATCCAATACATCACTAGCTAGCTAGCTAGCTAATAAAGATCTAATACTAGAGAGTAATCTAGGTGGTGGACAACCAAAGTGAAGGAACCATCACTGGATCATAGCTCGGGTGATCTCCCCAAAGAACCTGCCAGGTATTGGAGAACCTGATGTCCATAGCAGCCATGTAGCGATGGACGTGCTCGTCCTCCTCCCTGACACGGCGACGTGCCACCTCCGGCGGGGCCGACTCCCTCCGCACCAAAAGTGGCCCACGCGAACGCCACCAAAGGAGATGAGGGTCGACGACGGGACCCGGGGCCGGGTTCCTCACCAAGCGTCGCGCCCCTGAAGGTAGCACCTCCTAGTGCCAGCCCGGCGGAGCCTAGTCCCGGACATGGGTCCTCTGAAGCAGGACATTGTCGCGAACGGGTCGACGGCGAGGATGCGGGCCGGGCATCGTCGACAACAAATACTATATGCCGCAAAAGTAAAGTAACATTTTTAAATGATGGATTGTGATTTCATATATGCAAATTCTAAATTTTATAACTAAAACTAACATTTCTAATATTTCTATAACTAAAACTAACATTTCTAATATTTCTATAACTAAAAAGCATTTCTATATAACTAACATTTCTAATATAACTAACATTTCTATATAACTAACATTTCTAATATTTCTATATAACTAACATTTCTAATATTTCTATAACTAAAAAACATTTCTATATAACTAACATTTCTAATAATTCTGTAACTAAAAAACAGAAATATTGTGTGTGTGTACATGGCGGACGGGGCAGGAGCTCACCGGCGAGGCGCGATGATGGGGGGCGGCGACGGGGACGGGGACGGAGACGGAGACGGGGACGGGGCAGCGACGACGGGGACGGGGCGGCGACGGGCCGGGCGGGGACGACTGGAGGACGGGGCGGGGCGCGACGACGGGGCGCGGCACGGCGACGGGGACGACGGGGACGGGGACGGGGACGACGACGGACGGCGATGGGGTCAGCGACGAGGGGCGGCGGCGACGGGGCAGAGGAGAAAGAAGCAAAGGGAGAGATGAGAAACTGACAAATTTTTTGAAGTATTTTCTTATATAGAACAACCTTTAGTACCGGTTGGAGCCACCAACCGGTACTAAAGGTCTGTTTTGGCCAGGCCAGGCGGCGGGAACGGCACCCCTTTAGTACCGGGTGGTGGCTCCAACCGGTACTAAAGACCCCCCCCTTTAGTACCGGTTTGAGCCACCACCCGGTACTAAAGGGGGTGCGCTGGCGCAGGTGCGGTGCGAAATGTTTAGTCCCACCTCGCTAGCCGAGGGGCGTCTGCACTGGTTTATAAGCCCCAATGCGGTAGCTCATTCGAGCTCCTCTCCAAAGCAGGCCTACTGGGCCTAAATGTTCTGTGCTGCCCTGTGGGCCTACTGGGCCTTTGCGGGCATGCATCCTGGCCCAACAACAGGTTGGGTTTCTAGTCGTATGCAGGCCGCTGTGGCGCAGTAGGTGGGCTTTTTTTCTTATTTGTTTGCTTTATTTATTTTTGCTTTATTTATTTTTGAGTTGTTTTTTGCTGTATTTAGAGTTTCTTTGTGAATATTTTTGCTTTAGGTACAAAAAATTACAAACTTTCTGTTAGTACCGGTAGTTTACAAATTTGAATAGTTTAAATTTTGAATTATTTGAAATTTGTGTGAATCACTAGTTTGTGAATAACTTAACTTTGAAAATAGATTTTTCAGTGATTCTTTTTTCTTATATTTAATATTAGTGTGTTTTATCATTATATTCAATTTGGTAATGCTTAGGTTATTTAAAAAATGAAATGCCTTTGTAACGGATGAGTTTTCGTCCGAAACCCTGATACTTCGGAAGAGATTGTCCATTTTGTATACGAAGTGCATCCAGTTTTTGCGGTAACCCTCTCTACTTTTTTGCACATGCTATGTGGGTGAAATTATGATACCATGCCAACTTTCAACCTTTTCTGAGTTCATTTGAAATGCTTTTCAATTTCAGGGTCATTTAGCTGAAAAAATCAGTGAATGCATGAAAGAATTTGCCTGCACATAAAATTTCTTCGCATTTCAAATGCCAAAACACATAACTAGCTACCCTAACTATTACAGAGATTCCCTCCTGGGTGTGAAACACAGAAGAAAGTGATGATAGTGAAGCCGATCACATCCCAGATCTTTGGGTGTGAAACTTTTTCTTCGCGTGTGTCCCTTTGCGCCGTAGCCATGGAAAATCTTCATCATTTAACTGGATGCTTGGGTCAATATTCACTGTGAATGGAGCAATTTCATCAAACTTTTCATAATCTCCTGACATGTCTATCTTGTCATCCACTCCCACGATGTTTCACTTCCCAGAAAGAACTATGTGAAGGAAATATGCCCTAGAGGCAATAATAATGTTATTATTTTATTTCCTTATATCATGATAAATGTTTATTATTCATGCTAGAATTGTATTATCTGGAAACATAATACCTGTGTGAATACATAGACAAACTAAACTTCACTAGTATGCCTCTACTTGACTAGCTCATTAATCAAAGATGGTTATGTTTCCTAACCATAGACATGTGTTGTCATTTGATTAACGGGATCACATCATTAGGAGAATGATGTGATTGACATGACCCATTCCATTAGCTTAGCACCCGATCGTTTAGTATGTTGCTATTGCTTTCTTCATGACTTATACATGTTCCTATGACTATGAGATTATGCAACTCCCGTTTGTCGGAGGAACACTTTGTGTGCTACCAAACGTCACAACGTAACTAGGTGATTATAAAGGAGCTCTACAGGCGTCTCCAAAGGTACATGTTGGGTTGGCGTATTTCGAGATTAGGATTTGTCACTTCGATTGTCGGAGAGGTATCTCTAGGCCCTCTCGGTAATGCACATCACATAAGCCTTGCAAGCATTTCAACTAATGAGTTAGTTGCAAGATGATGTATTACAAAATGAGTAAAGAGACTTGCCGGTAACGAGATTCAACTAGGTATTGAGATACCGACGATCGAATCTCGGGCAAGTAAAATACCGATGACAAAGGGAACAACGTATGTTGTTATGCGGTCTGACCGATAAAGATCTTCGTAGAATATGTAGGAGCCAATATGAGCATCCAGGTTCCGCTATTGGTTATTGACCGGGGACGTGTCTCGGTCATGTCTACATTGTTCCCGAACCCGTAGGGTCCGCACGCTTAAGGTTTCGATGACAGTTATATTATGAGTTTATGAGTTTTGATGTACCGAAGTTAGTTCGGAGTCCCGGATGTGATCATGGACATAACGAGGAGTCTCGAAATGGTCGAGACATAAAGATTAATATATTAGACGGCTATATTCGGACACCGGAAGTGTTCCGGGTGATTTCGGAGAAAACCGGAGAGCCGGAGGGTTACCGGAACCCTACCGGGAGAAGTAATGGGCCATATGGGCCTTAGTGGAGAGAGAGAGAGGGGCAGCCAGAGTGGGCCGCGCGCCTCCTCCCCCTGGTCCGAATTGGACTAGGAGAGGGGGGGGCGCCCCCCTTTCCTTCTCCCTCCCCACTTCCTTCCCCCTCCTAGTAGGAGTCCTACTCCTACTAGGAGGAGGACTCCTCCTGGCGCGCCAATAGGGGCCGGCAGGCCTCCTCCCCTTGCTCCTTTATATACGGGGGCAGGGGGCACCCCTAGACACACAAGTTGATCCACGTGATCATATTCTTAGCCGTGTGCGGTGCCCCCTTCCACCATAATCCTCGATAATATTGTAGCGGTGCTTAGGCGAAGCCCTGCGACAGTAGTACATCAAGATCATCACCACGCCGTCGTGCTGACGGAACTCTACCCCGACACTTTGCTGGATCGGAGTCCGGGGATCGTCATCGAGCTGAACGTGTGCTAAAACTCGGAGGTGCTGTAGTTTCGGTGCTTGATCGGTCAGGCCGTGAAGACGTACGACTACATCAACCGTGTTGTGCTAACGCTTCAGCTGTCGGTCTACAAGGGTACGTAGATCACACTCTCCCCTCTTGTTGCTATGCATCACCATGATCTTGCGTGAGCGTAGGAATTTTTTTGAAATTACTACGTTCCCCAAGAGTGGCATCCGAGCCTAGGTTTTATGTGTTGATGTTATATGCACGAGTAGAACACAAGTGAGTTGTGGGCGATATAAGTCATACTGCTTACCAGCATGTCATACTTTGGTTCGGCGGTATTGTTGGAGGAAGCGGCCCGGACCGACATTACGTGTACGCTTACGCGAGACCGGTTCTCCCGACGTGCTTTGCACAAAGGTGACTAGCGGGTGACAGTTTCTCCAACTTTAGTTGAACCGAGTGTGGCTACGCCCGGTCCTTGCGAAGGTTAAAACAACACCAACTTGACAAACTATCGTTGTGGTTTTGATGCGTAGGTAAGATGTGATATGGTCAAGACATGATGCTAAATTTTATTGTATGAGATGATCATGTTTTGTAACCGAGTTATCGGCAACTGGCAGGAGCCATATGGTTGTTGTTCTATTGTATGCAATGCAATCACGATGTAATGCTTTACTTTATCACTAAGTGGTAGCGATAGTCGTGGAAGCATAAAATTGGCGAGACGACAACGATGCTACGATGGTGATCAAGGTGTCGCACCGATGACGATGGTGATCATGAAGGTGCTTCAGAGATGGAGATCACAAGCACAAGATGATGATTGCCATATCATATCACTTATATTGATTGCATGTGATGTTTATCTTTTATGCATCTTATCTTGCTTTGATTGACGGTAGCATTTTAAGATGATCTCTCACTAATTATCAAGAAGTGTTCTCCCTGAGTATGCACCGTTGCGAAAGTTCTTCGTGCTGAGACACCACGTGATGATCGGGTGTGATAGTGTAACACCCTCGATGCGGCTATAGCTCCCACGTGTCGAGGCACGACTTAGAGACATAACCGCATTGAAAGCAATGTTGCAAGTTAGGCAATCTTCACAACATCCCATGTAATATAAGTAATAAAGGGGAGATAACATAGTTGGCTTACACTCGGCACGTCAATCAAGTACATAAATAGCATTACAACATTCAAACACTCATGGCCCGATTACGGCGCCAAAATAAAAGATAACCCAACATGCGACACGGTCCCGATCACCCCAACTGGGCACCACTACTGATCATCGGGGAAAGACATGTAGTATCGGCGTGAGTCCTCGTCGAACTCCCACTTGAGCTCAAGAGCGTCATCTGGAGCGGAATCATCAGGCCCTACATCTGGTTTGGAAGTAATCTGTGAGCCACAGGGACTCAGCAATCTCGCACCCTCGTGATCAAGACTATTTAAGCTTAATAGGTAAGGCAAGGGAAATATGTGGAGCTGCAGCAAGTGGCTAGCATATATGGTGGCTATCCTATTCGCAAAAGAGAGCGAGGAGAGGAGGCAAAGCGCGAGCGAGAAACTAGAGAGCAACCTGCGCAAGCATTACTCCAACACCGTGTTCACTTCTCGGAATTCGCCGAGAAGAGACCATCATGGTAACTCACACTGTTGATTCATTTTAATTAAATTAAGGCTCAATTTATCTACAACCGGACATTAACAAATTCCCATCTGCCCATAACCGCGGGCACGGCTTTCGAAAGTTCAAATCCCTATAGGGGAGTCCCAACTTAGCCCATGACAAGCTCTCACGGTCAACGAAGGAATAGACCTCCTCCCGAGACGTTCCGATCAGACTCGGTATCTCGGTTCTTCAAGACACTTCGACAGGTTAAAACAAATCCAGCAACACTGCCCGAATGTGCTGACAAATCCTGATGGGAGCTGCACATATCTCATTTTCAGGGCACACTCAGATGAGCGCTCCATACAACTAAAACCAAACCTCAAGTTTCCTCGAGGGGGCGCTGCACAGGACTCTAGTTCAGACCAACACTCAGAGGAGCACTGGCCCGGGGGGTTTAAATAAGATGACCCTCGGGCTCCGGAAACCCAAGGGAAAAAGAGTCTAGGTGGCAAATGGTAAAACCAAGGTTGGGCATTGCTGGAAAAGCTTTAATCAAGGCGAACTATCAAGGGGTTCCCATTATAACCCAACCGCGTA
The DNA here is from genome assembly GCF_056163025.1 of Triticum urartu. Lineage (NCBI taxonomy): Eukaryota > Viridiplantae > Streptophyta > Magnoliopsida > Poales > Poaceae > Triticum > Triticum urartu. Next base: position 46,535,155 of record NC_141874.1, on the reverse strand, counting down.
AGGAACGCAAAATCCGGGAACATAACACCGATATGACGGAAACTAGGGCGGCAAGAGTGGAACAAAACACTAGGCGAGAGGCCGAGCCTTCCACCTTTTACCAAGTATATAGATGCATTAAGATAACATGGCAATATAATGATATCCCAACAAGTAAATAATGTTCCAACAAGGAACGGTCTCCAATCTTCACCTGCAACTAGCAACGCTATAAGAGGGGCTGAGCAAAGCGGTAACATAGCCAATCAACCGTTTGCTAGGACATGGTGGATTGGAGGTTTGACATGGCGATTTGGGAGGCATGATAAGCAAGTGGTAGGCGTCGTAGCATAGGCATAGCAAAAGAGCGAGCATCTAGCAAAGCAAAGATAGTAGTGATTTCGAGGGTATGATCATCTTGCCTGCAAAGTTATCAGAGTTGACTGGATCCTCGAAAGCAAACTCAATGGGCTCCTCGTTAGCGAACTCGTCTCCCGTCTCTACCCAAACAAGACAAACAAGCAACAAGGACACAATCAACCACGTGCAAGGATCAAACAACATGATGCAAAGATGGTATGCTATGCGGGATGCAAAATGTGATGCATATGCAAGATTTGACAAGGAATGCATGAACCTGGCCTCAACATGGAAATCCAAGTGTGCCACTGGAAAGATGAGATGAAATCGCTTGAAAACGATATAAAGCATGCCGGAATCGGAGTTACGGTTTGGGAATGGCAAGTGATTCAAATATGGCCATGTTCTGCGATTTTCAGCAAGTAGCCATCTAAATGCAACAAGATGAACATGCTACAACACTCAAACATGGCATCAAAATACATGGCATGGATCCACTCATGAAGCTTAACAAAAGACTAGCACTGAGCTACGGCCAATTCATCCATTAACAGGTTCAAACAAGCATGGCAAAAAATGCATTTGGTAAACAGATCTCAGACTTGGTGAAATTAACACTTGTCTGGAATTTCAGATCAGATAGCACTCTTTGGAGCATGAAAACAATATGCTACAGGACCTGAACATGGCAAAGTAAAGCATGGCATGGAGCTACTCAAAGATCTTAACAAAAGTCCCTTAGTGACCTTGAGCCAAAAGGGATCAAAAAATACATTTGCAAGCATGTGAACATGGCAAAAACATAATCAGATCACAGACTTAGTGAAAACTGGAGCATGCTAAAACAGATATCAAGTAGGCATGTTTACGAGCTCGATGCACTCACTACAGAGCAAGTCATGTCAATCTAATCATGCACCCATCAAGAATATACAAAATACAAGCTAGACATGGCAAGAACAATAACATGGCATGCACGGATCAACTACAACATCCATGGCAAAATCGCTAACAAGTAGACAATCTGCCCAGATTCACGAAATGACAAAAGTAGAGCTCGATTGACTCAAGCTAGGGTGCTCCATAATTGCAAACAAAGACATGGATGGATAGAGCACTACAAGATTAACAAAACATCCTTACTGAACATCCTTAAAAGAGGCACAGATCACTAGGAAACAACATGAACATATGGCCATATGAAATAAATAGCTCAAGGACTTAGTGGAAATGCTAAGTCCCTGAAATCAGCATTAACAAATGCTCCAATTTGCACTCTTGTGCTAGTCACCACACACATCACAAAAATACATGGGTTGCACCTCTGGAAAGATGGCAAAACATATAACAAAACTCATGTAGAGCTCAGGGGCATATCATGCACACATTAATCATGAAAAAAATGACAAATATCTATTTGGAGCAGCAGATCTGACAATTATCTCAAATAGCATTCTTCTAACAGCATTTCGGGCATCAAGATGAACTCAAATGAAAATGATGCAATGAGATGAAATGATGTGCTCTCTGAGACGAACATTTTGATATGCTATATGCCCAAAACGGAGCTACGGATGCAAAGTTATAGCACGATGAACAGGAGCAAATTATTAGGGTTTTGGGCAAAGAAAGTCAACCGATCCAAATTTGGATCTGGATCTGGTGCGCTTCCCGAGGTTCGTCCTCGCCGGAGATGAAGAACTCGCCGAAGTTCCGTTGCCGGGACGCTCGCCGGTGACGAGGAGGCGGCGAGGAGGCGGCGGAGGAGGCGTTGGGGGCGGCGCGGTGCCCGAGCGGCACCGGCTGGGTGCAGTGGGCGCGGCGACTGAGGCGGCGCGCGCCGGTCGACGACGGAGGCGGCGGACGCCGGTGGCGGGCGGCGGCCGGTGGGCGTTGGTGGCGGCGACCGCCGGAGCGCGGGGAGATGGAGGCGGGCGCGGGCGGCGCGGCTCCGGGCCGGGAGAGCCTCCCGTGGGCTCGTCGGGCCGGCGGTGGAGGAAGGCGGCGGCGACACGTGGCAGGCGCGGATTGGCGCAGAGGTGGGGCACGGACGTGTCCGGCCGGACGGACAATGTCCGGCACGGCGGAGACGAATTTTAGGGTTTCGGGGGAGAAGGAGATCCGGATTTCGGAGGGGTTCTATTTATAGGCATAGAGGGAGCTAGGAGAGTCCAAATGAGGTGCGGTTTTTGGCCACGCGATCGTGATCGAACGCTCTAGATGATGGAGAAGGTTTTGGTGGGTTTTGGGCCAACTTGGAGGGGTGTTGGGCTGCAACACACACGAGGCCTTTTCGGTCCCTCGGTTAACCGTTGGAGCATCAAACGAAGTCCAAATGGTACGAAACTTGACAGGCGGTCTACCGGTAGTAAACCAAGGCCGCTTGGCAAGTCTCGGTCCAATCCGGAAATGTTTAATCCCCACACACGAAAGAAAGGTAGAAATGACCACCGGAGGAGAACGAAGCGCCGAAATGCAAAACGGACAACGGGGAAAATGCTCGAATGCATGAGATGAACACGTATGCAAATGCAATGCACATGATGACATGATATGAGGTGCATGACAATGGCAACAACACACGGAGACAAAAACCCGAACCCGAGAAAATAAAATAACTTAACGCCGGAAATGGCAAGAGTTGGATTACATATTGGGTAAATCATATCCGGGGTGTTACAACACTCCACCACTACGAAAGGATCTCTTCCCGAGATCTAGGACTAAAAGAACGCCGGGTACTTAGAACGGAGGTGATCCTCGCGTTCCCAGGTAGCTTCACGGTCGGAATGGTGTGACCACTTGACTTTGAGGAATTTCATTGACTTGTTGCGAGTCTTGCATTCAGTCTCTTCAAGAATAGCAACGAGGTGCTCACAGTAAGAGAGATCTTCTTGGAGCTCAATGTCCTCGAAGTTGACGGTGCGGTCAGGAGTCTTGAAGCACTTTCAGAGCTGAGAGACATGGAACACGTCATGAACATTTGCAATGTTTGAAGGAAGCTCGAGTTGATATGCGAGATCGCCTCTCTTGCTGACGATCTTGAAAGGTCCCACGTATCTAGGGCAAGCTTCCCTTTGATACCGAAGTGACGAGTACCTTTCATAGGAGAGACGTGGAGGTAAACATGATCTCTGATCTCGAAAGCCAAATCACGGTGCTTACTATCATAGTAGCTCTTCTGGCGGGATTGGGCTGCTTTGAGGTTATCTCGAATGACTTTGCACATTTCCTCTACCTCTGTGATTAAGTCATTAGCTGACGTTCACCGGTTTCAGACCAGTTGAGAGGGGTACAGCACTTCCTGCCATATAGTATTTCAAATGGGGCCTTGCCCGAACTTGCTTGAAAATTGTTGTTGTAGGATAATTCATCATATGGAAGACAATCATCCCACTTCATGCCGAAGGAGATCACACAAGCCCTGAGCATATCTTCAAGAATGTGATTGACACGCTCGACTTGACCGCTAGTTTGCGGATGGAAAGCTGTGCTGAAGCGGATGTTCATGCCCATGGCCTTCTGAAAAGAATCCCAAAACTTGGAGGTAAAGATGCTGCCACGGTCTGAAGAGATCACTTGTGGAATACCGTGCAGAGAGACAATCCGAGAGGTATAGAGTTCCGCCAATTGAGCTGCAGTGATTGAATCTTTGATAGGCAGAAAGTGAGCCACTTTAGTGAGTTTGTCGATGACAACGAATATAGCATCATTGCCACACTTGGACTTTGGAAAACCAGTCATGAAGTCCATTTCAATGTGGTCAAACTTCCATTCTGGAATGGCAAGAGGTTGGAGGAGACCAGCTGGCCTTTGGTGTTCTGCCTTCACTCTTCTGCAGACATCACATTCATTCACGAATTGCGCAATCTCGTGCTTCATTCGAGTCCACCAATAAGCCTGCTTGAGGTCCTGATACATCTTCGTGCTCCTAGGGTGGATGGAGAGGAGAGAATTGTGAGCCTCGTTCATGATCACTTTACGGAGGTCACCTTTGGGCACAACAATACGATCCTCGAAGAAGAGAGTATCCTTGTCATCAAGGCGGTAGAACTTGTACTTGGGTTGACTCTTGGCAATCCCAATCTTCACCCTTTTCACCATAGCATCAAGAAGCTGGGCTTGGCGAATCTGGTCTTCCAAGGTAGGAGTGACTTGAAGGTTGGTGAGGAATCCTTGAGGAACAACTTGCAGATTAAGTTTGCGGAAAGCTTCGCAAAGCTCGGGTTGATAAGGCTTGAGAATCAGACTGTTGCAATAAGCCTTCCTGCTCAGTGCGTCAGCAATCACATTGGCCTTGCCTGGAGTATACTCGATACTCGGATTATACTCTTGAATCATTTCGACCCATCGAGTTTGCCTGAGGTTGAGATTAGGCTGAGTGAAGATGTACTTGAGACTCTTGTGATCAGTGAAAATGTCCACTTTTCTTCCCAATAAGAGATGTCTCCAAGTCAAAAGAGCATGCACAACTGCCGCCAAGTCGAGATCATGAGTGGGGTAGTTCTTCTCATTGGGCTTCAACTAGCGAGAGGTATAAGCCACAAATTTCTTCTCTTGCATCAACACTGCGCCAAGACCTTGGAGAGAGGCATCGCAAAAGACCTCGTACGGTTTGGATTCATCAGGCGGAGTCAGAACTGGAGCGGTGACCAATTTCTCTTTCAAAGTGTTGAAAGCAATGTCACACTCCGGAGACCAAACGTACTTGACGTGCTTCTGGAGAAGGTTTGAGAGAGGATTTGCGATCTTAGAAAAGTTTTCAACGAATCTTCGATAGTAGCTTGCGAGACCGAGGAAGCTACGGAGTTGCTTCACGTTCTGAGGTGGTTCCCAATTCACAATTGCAGACACCTTCTCAGGATTCACCGCAATGCCCTTGGCAGAGATAATATGACCAAGATAAAGAACCTCATCGAGCCAAAATTCGCACTTGGAGAACTTGGCATAGAACTGGTGTTCCCTCAGCTTATCGAGTACCAAACGCAAGTGCTTGGCATGATCTTCCTTGTTCTTCGAGAAAACCAGAATGTCGTCGAGATAGACCAAAACGAAGTCATTGGTGTAGGCGTTGAAGATGAAGTTCATCATGCGAGAGAAAGTCGGAGGAGCGTTGACGAGGCCGAAAGACATGACAGTGTATTCATATGAACCATAGCTTGTCCTGAAAGCCGTCTTGGGAATATCTTGCTCACGGATTCGAATCTAATGATAACCCATACAGAGATCAAGCTTGGAGAATACTTGGGCACCTTTGAGTTGTTCGAACAGCTCGTTGATGTTGGGAAGTGGGTATTTGTTCTTGATGGTCTTCTTGTTCAATGGATGGTAATCAACACAAAGTCGGTCCGTTCCACCCTTCTTCTTCACAAAAAGAACACCACAACCCCACGGAGAAGAACTAGGTCGGATGAGGCCCATTCTCTCTTGAGCATCGAGTTGCTTCTTCAGCTCCTTCAACTCTTCAGGTCCGAGCTTGTAAGGACGCTTGCACACTGGTTCCGTGCCAGGCTCAAGATCGATGACGAATTCAACTGGCCGGTGCGGAGGCATTCCTGGAAGCTCTTCTGGAAAGACGTCTTGATATTCGCAAACGACTGGAATTTGCGAGATAGCATCCATTTCACCCTTCTCATTGAGAGAAAACAGACGGATAGTATCATCACGAGCGGCAAAGACAATTACATCCTCAGACGAATGAGTCAACTGAATCTGCCTTGTAGCACAATCAAGATGCGCCTTGTGCTTAGAAAGCCAATCCATTCCGAGAATAAGATCAATATCCGAGTTACCAAGAACAATAGGAGAAGCTAGAAATTTGTAGTCGCCCAACGTGATTGTAACATCTGGGACGTAGGTATTAGCTGTCATCTGCTTGCCCGGTGACACAATTTGCAAGGAACTTTGCAGATACTAATCGCACTCATACTTCGATGCAAAAGGTTTGGAAATGAAACAATGCGATGCACCAGTGTCAAAAAGAACTTTTGCAGGGATATCGTTAACAGGAAGGTCACCCATGATGACATCTGACGAGTCCTCTGCCTGAGTTGCGTTCGTCAAGTTGACCTTGGCGTGCTCGGGGTTATGCTTGACCACAACTGTACTTGCCGATCTCACAGGAGGAGGAGGAGGAAGACGCCTCTGATTGAAGCATTGGTTGGCATAGTGACCCTTCTGTTGGCACTTGTTGCACGTGACCTCTGAAAGCGGACGGTGATACGGAGCACTCGATCTTGGAGCTTGAGACGAAGTCTTGTTCTGAAAGCCAGGGTTGGGTGGGTGGGAAGATCCACTGCCACCTTTGCTCTTCTGCTGATACGGCTGACGGAACGGAGGAGGAGGAAGCCAATACTTCTGCTGCTTGGCCACTTGAGTAGAGGAAGAAGGAGTAGCATCTCTGACTCGCTTCTTGGAAGCATCACATCTCATTTGAGCGGCCTCTTGCTTCAGTGCCATGTTGTAGAACTCATCGTACCTCAAGGGCTCAAAGAGAACAAGTGCTAGCTGAATTTCTTCCCTGAGACCACCCCTGAACTGGTATATCATGCTCTTCTCATCAGGGACGTCCTGCTTAGCAAAGCGGGCGAGCTTCTGAAACAACTTGTTGTAGTCATAGACAGACAAAGAGCCTTGCTTCAGGTTGCGGAATTCCTCACGCTTGCTTTCAACAACGCTCTGAGGGATATGATGAGCTTTGAAATCTTGACGGAATTCATCCCAGGTAATCGCACGGCCTCCTCTGGAATCCTTGTACTGCTGGAACCATTCTGCAGCTTGATCTTTGAGTTGGAAGGAAGCGAACTTGACGAAGTCCTCAGGCCTGACGTTACTGCACTCTAAATGCTTGCACAGATCCACGAGCGGAGGTGGGGCGTGGATGTTGTCTGGCCGAACAGACAATGTCCGGCGCGGCGGAGACGAATTTTAGGGTTTCGGGGGAGAAGGAGATCCGGATTTCGGAGGGGTTCTATTTATAGGCATAGAGGGAGCTACGAGAGTCCAAATGAGGTGCGGTTTTCGGCCACGCGATCGTGATCAAACACTCTAGATGATGGAGAAGGTTTTGGTGGGTTTTGGGCCAACTTGGAGGGGTGTTGGGCTGCAACACACACGAGGCCTTTTCGGTCCCTCGGTTAACCGTTGGAGCATCAAACGAAGTCCAAATGGTACGAAACTTGACAGGCGGTCTACCGGTAGTAAACCAAGGCCGCTTGGCAAGTCTCGGTCCAATCCGGGAATTTTTAATCCCCACACATGAAAGAAAGGTAGAAATGACCACCGGAGGAGAACGAAGCGCCGGAATGCAAAACGGACAACGGGGAAAATGCTCGAATGCATGAGATGAACACGTATGCAAATGCAATGCACATGATGACATGATATGAGATGCATGACAACGGCAACAACACATGGAGACAAAAACCCGAACCCGAGAAAATAAAATAACTTAAAGCCGGAAACGGCAAGAGTTGGATTACATATTGGGTAAATCATATCCGGGGTGTTACAGATAGGCTCTACGTTCAAATACAACGGATGCAAAACAGTTGCACACGCAGAATACTTAGGTTATACTTGACGAGCCAAGCATATACAGATATGGCCTCGGAACACGGAGACCGAAAGGTCGAGCGTGAATCATATAGTAGATATGATCAACATAGCGATGTTCACCAATGAAACTACTCCATCTCACGTGATGATCGGACATGGTTTAGTTGATTTGGATCATGTAATCACTTAGAGGATTAGAGGGATGTCTATCTAAGTGGGAGTTCTTTAGTAATATGATTAATTGAACCTAAATTTATCATGAACTTAGTACCTGATAGTATCTTGCTTGTTTATGTTTGATTGTAGATAGATGGCCCGTGTTGTTGTTCCGCTGAATTTTAATGCGTTCCTTGAGAAAGCAAAGTTGAAAGATGATGGTAGCAATTACACGGACTGGGTCCGTAACTTGAGGATTATCCTCATTGCTGCACAGAAGAATTACGTCCTGGAAGCACCGCTGGGTGCTAGGCCTGCTGCTGGAGCAACACCAGATGTTATGAACATCTGGCAGAGCAAAGCTGATGACTACTCGATAGTTCAGTGTGCCATGCTTTACGGCTTAGAATCGGGACTTCAACGACGTTTTGAACGTCATGGAGCATATGAGATGTTCTAGGAGTTGAAGTTAATATTTCAAGCAAATGCCCGGATTGAGAGATATGAAGTCTCCAATAAGTTCTATAGCTGCAAGATGGAGGAGAACAGTTCTGTCAGTGAGCATATACTCAAAATGTCCGGGTATAATAATCACTTGATTCAATTGGGAGTTAATCTTCCAGATGATTGCGTCATTGACAGAATTCTCCAATCACCGCCACCAAGCTACAAGAGCTTCGTGATGAACTATAATATGCAAGGGATGAATAAGACTATTCCCGAGCTCTTCACAATGCTGAAAGCTGCGGAGGTAGAAATCAAGAAGGAGCATCAAGTGTTGATGGTCAATAAGACCACTAGTTTCAAGAAAAAGGGCAAAGGGAATAAGAAGGGGAACTTCAAAAAGAACAGCAAGCAAGTTGCTACTCAAGAGAAGAAACCCAAACCTGGACCTAAGCCTAAAACTGACTGCTTCTACTGCAAGCAGACTGGTCACTGGAAGCGGAACTGCCCCAAGTATTTGGCGGATAAGAAGGATGGCAAGGTGAGCAAAGGTATATGTGATATACATGTTATTGATGTGTACCTTACTAATGCTCGCAGTAGCACCTGGGTATTTGATACTAGTTCTGTTGCTAACATTTGCAACTCGAAACAGGGACTACAGATTAAGCGAAGATTGGCTAAGGATGAGGTGACGATGCGCGTGGGAAATGGTTCCAAAGTCGATGTGATCGCGGTCGGCACGCTACCTCTACATCTACCTTCGGGATTAGTATTAGACCTAAATAATTGTTATTTGGTGCCAGCGTTAAGCATGAACATTATATCTGGATCTTGTTTGATGCGAGACGGTTATTCATTTAAATCAGAGAATAATGGTTGTTCTATTTATATGAGTAATATCTTTTATGGTCATGCACCCTTAAAGAGTGGTCTATTCTTATTAAATCTCGATAGTAGTGACACACATATTCATAATGTTGAAACCAAAAGATGCAGAGTTGATAATGATATTGCAACTTATTTGTGGCACTGCCGTTTGGGTCATATCGGTGTAAAGCGCATGAAGAAACTCCATACTGATGGGCTTTTGGAACCACTTGATTATGAATCACTTGGTACTTGCGAACCATGCCTTATGGGTAAGATGACAAAAACACCGTTCTCCGGTACTATGGAGAGAGCAACAGATTTATTGGAAATCATACATACAGATGTATGTGGTCCGATGAATGTTGAGGCTCGTGGCGGATATCGTTATTTTCTCACCTTCACAAATGACTTAAGCAGATATGGGTATATCTACTTAATGAAACATAAGTCTGAAACATTTGAAAAGTTCAAAGAATTTCAGAGTGAAGTTGAAAATCATCGTAACAAGAAAATAAAATTCCTGCGATCTGATCGTGGAGGAGAATATTTGAGTTACGAGTTTGGTGTACATTTGAAACAATGCGGAATAGTTTCGCAACTCACGCCACCCGGAACACCACAGCGTAATGGTGTGTCCGAACGTCGTAATCGTACTTTACTAGATATGGTGCGATCTATGATGTCTCTTACTGATTTGCCGCTATCGTTTTGGGGTTATGCTCTAGAGACGGCCGCATTCACGTTAAATAGGGAACCATCAAAATCCGTTGAGACAACGCCTTATGAACTATGGTTTGGCAAGAAACCAAAGTTGTTTTTTCTGAAAGTTTGGGGTTGCGATGCTTATGTGAAAAACCTTCAACCTGATAAGCTCGAACCCAAATCGGAGAAATGTGTCTTCATAGGATATCCAAAGGAAACTATTGGATACACCTTCTATCACAGATCCGAAGGCAAAACTTTTGTTGCTAAATTCGGAAACTTTCTAGAGAAGGAGTTTCTCTCCAAAGAAGTGAGTGGGAGGAAAGTAGAACTTGATGAGGTAACTGTACCTGCTCCATTATTGGAAAGTAGTACATCACAGAAACCAGTTTCTGTGACACCTACACCAATTAGTGAGGAAGCTAATGATGATGATCATGAAGCTTCAGAACAAGATACTACTGAACCTCGTAGATCAACCAGAGTAAGATCCGCACCAGAGTGGTACGGTAATCCTGTTCTGGAAGTCATGCTACTAGATCATGATGAACCTACGAACTATGGAGAAGTGATGGTTAGCCCAGATTCCGCAAAATGGCTTGAAGCCATGAAATCTGAGATGGGATCCATGTATGAGAACAAAGTATGGACTTTGGTTGACTTGCCCAATGATCGGCAATCAATTGAGAATAAATGGATCTTTAAGAAGAAGACTGACGCTGATGGTAATGTTACTGTCTACAAAGCTCGACTTGTCGCAAAAGGTTTTCGACAAGTTCAAGGGATTGACTACGATGAGACATTCTCACCCGTAGCGATGCTTAAGTCTGTCCGAATCATGTTAGCAATTGCCGCATTTTACGATTATGAAATTTGGTAGATGGATGTCAAAACTGCATTCCTGAATGGATTTCTGCAAGAAGAGTTGTATATGATGCAACTAGAAGGTTTTGTCGATCCAAAGGGAGCTAACAAAGTGTGCAAGCTCCAGCGATCCATTTATGGACTGGTGCAAGCCTCTCGGAGTTGGAATAAACGCTTTGATAGTGTGATCAAAGCATTTGGTTTTCTACAGACTTTTGGAGAAGTCTGTATTTACAAGAAAGTGAGTGGGAACTCTGTAGCATTTCTGATATTATATGTAGACGACATATTACTAATCGGAAATGATATAGAATTTCTGGATAGCATAAAGGGATACTTGAATAAGAGTTTTTCAATGAAAGATCTCGGTGAAGCTGCTTACATATTGGGCATTAAGATCTATAGAGACAGATCAAGACGCTTAATTGGACTTTCACAAAGCACATACCTTGACAAAGTTTTTGAAAAAGTTTAAAATGGATCAAGCAAAGAAAGGATTCTTGCCTGTGTTACAAGGTGTAAAATTGAGTAAGACTCAATGCCCGACCAATGCAGAAGATAGAGAGAAAATGAAAGATGTTCCCTATGCTTCAGCCATAGGCTCTATCATGTATGCAATGCTGTGTACCAGACCTGATGTGTGTCTTGCTATAAGTCTAGCAGGCAGGTACCAAAGTAATCCAGGAGTGGATCACTGGACAGCGGTCAAGAACATCCTGAAATACCTGAAAAGGACTAAGGATATGTTTCTCATATATGGGGGTGACAAAGAGCTCATCGTAAATGGTTACGTTGATGCAAGCTTTGACACTGATCCGGACGATTCTAAATCACAAACAGGATACGTGTTTACATTAAACGGTGGAGCTGTCAGTTGGTGCAGTTCTAAACAAAGCGTTGTGGCGGGATCTACATGTGAAGCGGAGTACATAGCTGCTTCAGAAGCAGCAAACGAAGGAGTCTGGATGAAGGAGTTCATATCCGATCTAGGAGTCATACCTAGTGCATCGGGTCCAATGAAAATCTTTTGTGACAATACTGGTGCAATCCCCTTGGCAAAGGAATCCAGATTTCACAAGAGAACCAAGCACATCAAGAGACGCTTCAATTCCATCCGGGATCTAGTCCAGGTGGGAGACATAGAGATTTGCAAGATACATACGGATCTGAATGTAGCAGACCCATTGACTAAGCCTCTTCCACGAGCAAAACATGATCAGCACCAAAGCTCCATGGGTGTTAGAATCATTACTGTGTAATCTAGATTATTGACTCTAGTGCAAGTGGGAGACTGAAGGAAATATTCCCTAGAGGCAATAATAATGTTATTATTTTATTTCCTTATATCATGATAAATGTTTATTGTTCATGCTAGAATTGTATTATCCGGAAACATAATACTTGTGTGAATACATAGACAAACCAAACGTCACTAGTATGCCTCTACTTGACTAGCTCATTAATCAAAGATGGTTATGTTTCCTAACCATAGACATGTGTTGTCATTTGATTAACGGGATCACATCATTAGGAGAATGATGTGATTGACATGACCCATTCCATTATCTTAGCACCCGATCGTTTAGTATGTTGCTATTGCTTTATTCATGACTTATACATGTTCCTATGACTATGAGATTATGCAACTCCCGTTTGCCAGAGGAACAATTTGTGTGCTACCAAACATCACAACGTATCTGGGTGATTATAAAGGAGCTCTACAGGCGTCTCCAAAGGTACATGTTGGGTTGGCATATTTCGAGATTAGGATTTGTCACTCCGATTGTCGGAGAGGTATCTCTGGGCCCTCTCGGTAATGCACATCACATAAGCCTTGCAAGCATTTCAACTAATGAGTTAGTTGCAAGATGATGTATTACAAAACGAGTAAAGAGACTTGCCGGTAACGAGATTGAACTAGGTATTGAGATACCGACGATCGAATCTCGGGCAAGTAAAATACCGATGACAAAGGGAACAACGTATGTTGTTATGCGGTCTGACCGATAAAGATCTTCGTAGAATATGTAGGAGCCAATATGAGCATCCAGGTTACGCTATTGGTTATTGACTGGAGACGTGTCTCGGTCATGTCTACATTGTTCTCGAACCCGTAGGGTCCGCACGCTTAAGGTTTCGATGACAGTTATATTATGAGTTTATGAGTTTTGATGTACCGAAGTTAGTTCGGAGTCCCGGATGTGATCACGGACATAACGAGGAGTCTCGAAATGGTCGAGACATAAAGATTGATATATTAGACGGCTATATTCGGACACCGGAAGTGTTCCGGGTGATTTCGGAGAAAACCGGAGAGCCGAAGGGTTACCGGAACCCTACCGGGAGAAGTAATGGGCCATATGGGCCTTAGTGGAGAGAGAGAGAGGGGCAGCCAGAGTGGGCCGCGTGCCTCCTCCCCCCTGGTCCGAATTGGACTAGGAGAGGGGGGGCGGCGCCCCCCTTTCCTTCTCCCTCCCCACTTCCTTCCCCCTCCTAGTAGGAGTCCTACTCCTAGTAGGAGGAGGACTCCTGGCGCGCCAATAGGGGCCGGCCGCCCTCCTCCCCTTGCTCCTTTATATACGGGGGTAGGGGGCACCCCTAGACACACAAGTTGATCCACGTGATCATATTCTTAGCCATGTGCGGTGCCCCCTTCCACCATAATCCTCGATAATATTGTAGCGGTGCTTAGGCGAAGCCCTGCGACGGTAGTACATCAAGATCTTCACCACGCCGTCGTGCTGACGGAACTCTACCCCGACACTTTGCTGGATCGGAGTCCGGGGATAGTCATCGAGCTGAACGTGTGCTAAAACTCGGAGGTGCCGTAGTTTCGGTGCTTGATCGGTCGGGCCGTGAAGACGTACGACTACATCAACCGCGTTGTGCTAACGCTTCCGCTGTCGGTCTACAAGGGTATGTAGATCACACTCTCCCCTCTCGTTGCTATGCATCACCATGATCTTGCGTGAGCGTAGGAAAGTTTTTGAAATTACTATGTTCCCCAACACTATGTGCCGCTTTGGCTCATCGTAGACATGTCCTTCACATAGAAAACCTGTGCCACATCATTGGCTAGGACGAATGGTTCGTCTGCATACGCAAGATTGTTGAGATCCACTGTTGTCATTCCGTACTGCGGGTCTTCCGTTACCCCGCCTCGTGTCATATTGACCCATTTGCACCGAAACAAAGGGACCTTCAAACCACGTCAATAGTCAAGTTCCCATATGTCCTGTATATAACCATAATATGTTTCGTTTCCCGTCTTGGTTTCTGCATCAAAGCGGACACCACTGTTTTGGTTGGTGCTCTTCTTATCTTGGGCGATTGTGTAAAATGTATTACCATTTATCTCGTACCCTTTGAAAGTCATTATATTCGAAGATGGTAACTGGGACAACAAGTACAGGTCATCTTCAATAGAGGCGTCATGCATGGTACGTGTCTGCAACCAGCTGGCGAAACTCCTGGTTTGTTCACGTGTAATCCAGTGATCAGACCGCTACGGGTGTTTGGAGTGTAGCAAATTCTTGTGTTCATCCATATACGGAGCAACCAAGGCAGAATTCTGTAGAACTGTGTAGTGTGCTTCAGTGAGAGAATGTCCGTCCATACATATTATTTGTTCCCCTCCCAGCGTGCCTTTTCCATCCAGTCTGCCCTTATGCCGCGATTCAGGAACACCTATCGGCTTAAGGTCAGGAATAAAGTCAATACAAAACTCAATGACATCCTCATTTTCATGGCCCTTGGAGATGCTTCCTTCTGGCCTAGCACGGTTATGAACATATTTCTTTAAGACTCCCATAAACCTCTCAAAGGGGAACATATTGTGTAGAAATACAGGACCCAAAACGTTAATCTCTTCACATAGGTGAACTAGGACGTGCGTCATGATGTTGAAGAAGGATGGTGGGAACACCAACTCGAAACTGACAAGACATTGCACCAAATCATTCTCTAACCTTGGTATGATTTCTGGATCGATTACCTTCTGAGAGATTGCATTGAGGAATTCACATAGCTTCACAATGGCTAATCGAACGTTTTCCGGTAGAGCCCCCTCAATGCAACCGGAAGCAGTTGCGTCATAATCACGTGGCAGTCATGAGACTTTAGGTTCTGGAACTTTTTCTCTGCCATGTTTATTATTCCCTTTATATTCGACGAGAAGCCAGATGGTACCTTAATACTGAGCAGGCATTCAAAGAAGATTTCCTTCTCTTCTTTGGTAAGAGCGTAGCTTGCATGACCCTGATGTATGCCATCTTTTCCGTGCATACGTTGCTGGTCCTCCCGTGCCTCGGGTGTATCTTTTGTCTTCCCATACACGCCCAAGAAGCCAAGCAGGGTCACACAAAGATTCTTCGTCACGTGCATCACGTCGATTGCGGAGCGGACCTCTAGGTCTTTCCAATAGGGCAGGTCCCAAAATATAGATTTCTTCTTCCACATGGGTGCGCGTCCGTCAGCGTCATTCGGAACAGGTTGTCCACCAGGACCCTTTCCAAAGACCACCTTCAAATCCTTGACCATATCATGTACATCAGCACCAGTACGGTGGCGAGGCTTCGTCCGGTGATCCTCCTCAACTTTGAAATGCTTGCCTTTCTTTCTTACGGGATGCCTGCTCGGAAGAAATCGACGATGTCCCAGGTACACATTCTTCTTACAATTAGCCAAATATATACTGTCGGTATCGTCCAAACAGTGCGTGCATGCGCGGTATCCCTTGTTTGTCTGTCCTGAAAGGTTACTGAGAGCAGGCCAATCATTGATGGTCACGAACAGCAACGCCTTTAGGTCATATTCTTCCCCCATGTGCTCATCCCACGCACGTACACCTGTTCCATTCCACAGTTGTAAGAGTTCTTCAACTAATGGCCTTAGGTACACATCAATGTCATTGACGGGTTGCTTAGGGCCTTGGATGAGCACTGGCATCATAATGAACTTCCGCTTCATGCACAACCAACGAGGAAGGTTGTACAAACATAGAGTCACAGGTCAGGTGCTATGGTTGCTGCTCTGCTCCCCAAAAGGATTAATGCCATCTGCGCTTAGACCAAACCATACGTTCCTTGCGTCATCTGCAAACTCCTTCCCGTACTTTCTTTCGATTTTTCTCCACTGCGACCCGTCAGCGGGTACTCTCAACTTTCCGTCTTTCTTACGGTCTTCTCTGTGCCATCGCATAGCCTTGGCATGCTCTTTGTTTTGGAACAAACGTTTCAACCGTGGTATTATAGGAGCATACCACATCACCTTGGCAGGAATCTTCTTCCTGGGGCGCTCGCCCTCGATATCACCAGGGTCATCGCGGCTGATTTTATAGCGCAATGCACCGCATACTGGGCAAGCGTTCAAATCCTCATACTCACCGCAGTAGAGGATGCAATCATTAGGGCATGCATGTATCTTCTACACCTCTAACCCTAGAGGGCAGACAGCCTTCTTTGCTTCGTACGTACTCTCGGGCAATTCGTTGTCCTTTGGAAGCATATTCTTTATCATTACCATCAACTTTCCAAATCCCTTGTCAGATATACCATTCTCTGCCTTCCATTGTAACAATTCCAGTGTGGTGCCCAGCTTTTTCTTGTCACCTACGCAATTCGGGTACAACAATTTTTTGTGATCCTCTAACATGCGCTGCAACTTCTTCTTCTCCAAATCACTTGCACAGTTTCTCTTTGCATCGGCAATGGCCCGACCTAGATCATCAACGGGCTCATCTGATGCCTCTTCTTCAGCTTCTTCCCGCATTGTCGGCTCAGCTTCTTCCCGCATTACCGGCTCAGCTTCTTCCCTCATTGTTGTATCATCGTATTCAGGGAACCCATGGCCAGGATAGCTGTCGTCGTCCTCTTCTTCTTCATTGTCTTCCATCATAGCCCCTCTTTCTCCATGCTTGGTCCAAACATTATAGTGGGGCATGAAACCGGACTCAAACAGGTGGACGTGAATGGTTCTTGATGTAGAGTAATTGTGACCATTCTTATAGCTAGCACATGGACAAGGCATAAAACCATCCGCCCGCTTGTTTGCCTCAGCCGCAAGCAGAAAAGTACGCACGCCATTAATGAACTCGGGAGAGCATCGGTCATCGTACATCCATTGCCAGCTCATCTTCAATACACAGCACCGAAAACACCAAATTAATACAATACATAAAGTTCATACATAAAGATCATACAACACTTAAATGCAACAAACAAATAACTCTCTAGCTAAAGAATTTAAATGCAACAACAAATGCAATCAAGATCGCAACTAAGGTAACAATTGATCCAACGGCATAATGCTACCAAGCCTCACTATGAATGGCATATTTTCTAATCTTTCTAATCTTCAAGCGCATTTTCTCCATCTTAATCTTGTGATCATCGATGACATCGGCAACATGCAACTCCAATTCCATCTTCTCCCCCTCAATTCTTTTCAATTTTTCCTTCAAATCCTCGTTTTCTCTTTCAACTAAATTTAACCTCTCGACAATAGGGTCGGTTGGAATTTCCAGTTCAACTACCTCCTACATACAAATATCTATGTCAACTTGATGGGCATAATTTGTCATAAACACGAAATGCAATGAATAGTTTTAAAAGAGAATATACCACATCCGAATCATAACCCGGACGAGGGCCGACGGTGACGGATATCAAAACCATGGCACTATGTATAACAAACAACGTATGGGTAAGATAATTATACGAGTAACTATATATCCAAATCACACAAACATCAATTTATTATATAAAACTTCATGAACAAGAGGCTCACCACAAGGTGGTGCCGGCGACGGGACATTGCGAGCGATCGACGGTGGTTACGACGGAGATTTAGAAGGTACTAAGTAAACCACACCTACATATGCGAACTAAGTGTTATTTTTGACCTCAAATTGCATATAAATCAAATACTAGCACATATATATAATTCCTCCCAAATTACTAAACTCAAAAATCAATCATTATATAAAGCATTGCACGAGCAAATCTAGCAATGAGAGATGAAAGGACAAAGTTGCTAACCTTTGTGATCATTTGAATGGATGGGGGCCTTCAAATCTTGACAAATTTTGGGCAAAATGTGTGATGAGCTTGAGAGGAAGAGGGAAAAGAATAGAGAGGAGAGGGGAAAGGGGAAGAACAGAGCGAGCTCGGGTGGACGAAGGGTCTATGTAGGACGACCTTTAGTACCGGTTCGTGATACGACCCGGTACTAAAGGTGCTGGAGGGGCCCCGGACTGACAACATCCTGCCACCACTCACTTTTGTACCGGTTCGTGGCACGAACCGATGCTAAAGGTTCGCCACGAACTGGTACTAATGAGAGCGGCCGGCTAGCCGTTGGAACCGGCACTAATGCACACATTAGTGCCGGCTCAAATTCAAACCGGCACTAATGTGCTTCATATTGACCCTTTTTCTACTAGTGTTCAGAGAGGTCATGACTTTATTTTATGATAATCCCACTATTTCGGAAGAGTGTCAACTTTGCATGCATGTGGATCATGAAGAGAAAATTTTATGTGATAGTTATATTGTTGAAATTGATTTTGATCCTACATGTAATTATTATCAGAGAGGAAAATATGGTTGTAGAAATTTTCATGTTACAAAATTACCTCCCGTTAGGTTGAGATTGCTATTGTTTCTTTCTTCTTCCTTGCATATGGTGCTTTTTGCTTGTCTTGATAATTTGTTTGCTTATGAAATCCCTATGCATAGGAAGCATGTTAGACTTAAACTTGTTTGTCATATGTTTTATGATGCTCTATTTGTGCTTCAATTCTTATCTTTCATGTGAGCATCATTGAAATCTCAATGCCTAGCTAGGGGCGTTAAACGATAGCGCTTGTTTGGGAGGCAACCCAATTTTTATTTTTTGTTCTTTACTTTATGTTCCTGTTTAGTAATAAATAATTCATCTAGCCTCTGTTATGATTGTGTTTCTTATGTTTTAATTAGTGTTTATGTCAAGTAAAGACTTTAGGATCTTCTTGGGTGATTGTTGTTTGATCTTGCTGATAAAAACAGAAAGTATGCGCTCAGGAAAATAATTTTCATTTTTTACCAGAGATCGATAAAATACCAATTCCAACTGAAATAGATCAATATACAAATTGTCCTGGTCTTCATAATTTTTCAGAACCTTTGGAGTTACATAAGTATTCGAAACCTACAGATTTCTATAGACTGTTCTGGTTTTGACAGATTCTGTTTTTCACGTGTAGTTTGCTTATTTTGATGCATCTATGGCTAGTATCGGGGGGTATGAACCATAGAGAAGTTGGAATACAGTAGGTTTAACACAAATATAAATAAAGAATTAGTTCATTACAGTACCTTAAAGTGGTGGTTTATTTTCTTACACTAACGGAGCTCACGAGATTTTCTGTTGAGTTTTGTGTTGTGAAATTTTCAAGTTTTTGGGTAAAGATTTGATGGATTTTGGAACAAGGAGTGGCAAGAACCTAAGCTTGGGGATTCCCAAGGCACCCCAAGGTAAAATTCAAGGATAACCAAAAGAATAAGCTTGGGGATGCCCCGGAAGGCATCCGCTCTTTCGTCTTCGTCTATCGGTAACTTTACTTGAGGCTATATTTTTATTCACCACATGATATGTGTTTTGCTTGGAGCGTCTTGTATGATTTGAGTCTTAGCTTTTTATTTTACCACAATCATTCTTTCTGTACACACCTTTTGTGAGAGACACGCATGAATCGGAATTTATTAGAATACTCTATGTGCTTCGCTTATATCTTTTGAGCTATACAATTTTTCTCTAGTGCTTCACTTATATATTTTTAGAGCATGGTGGTGGTTTATTTTATAGAAATTATTAATCTCTCATGCTTCACTTATATTATTTTGAGAGTCTTTTAGAACAGCATGGTAATTTGCTTTGGCTATAAAATTAGTCCTAATATGATGGACATCCAAGATGGGTATAATAAAAACTTTCATATACAGTGTGTTGAATAGTAGGAGAAGTTTGATACTTGATGATTGTTTTGAGACATGAGGATAGTGATATTAGTGTCATGCTAGTTGAGTAGTTGTGAATTTGAGAAATACTTGTGTTGAGGTTTTCAAGTCCCGTAGCATGCACATATGGTAACCGTTGTGTAAAAAATTTGAAGCATGAGGTATTTCTTCGATTGTCTTCCTTATGAGTGGCGGTTGGGGACGAGCGATGGTCTTTTCCTACCAATCTATCCCCTAGGAGCATGCGTGTAGTGCTTGGTTTTTGATGACTTGTAGATTTTTGCAATAAGTATGTGAGTTCTTTATGACTAATGTTGAGTCCATGGATTATACGCACTCTCACTCTTCCACCATTGCTAGCCTCTCCAGTACCGCAACTTTCGCCGGTACCTGATGTCTACTACACAACCTTCTTCTTGTAGACATTGTTGGGCCTCCAAGTGCAGAGGTTTGTAAGACAGTAGAAAATTTCCCTCAAGTGGATGACCTAAGGTTTATCAATCCGTGGGAGGCATAGGATGAAGATGGTCTCTCTCAAGCAACCGTGCAACCAAATAACAAAGAGTCTCTTGTGTCCCCAACACACCCGATACAATGGTAAATTGTATAGGTGCACTAGTTTGGCGAAGAGATGGTGATACAAGTCTAATATGGAAGGTAGATATAGGTTTTTGTAATCTGAAATTATAAAAACAGGAAGGTAACTAATGATAAAAGTGAGGGAAAACGGTATTGCAATGCGTTGAAACAAGGCCTAGGGTTCATACTTTCACTAGTGCAAGTTCTCTCAACAATAATAACATAGTTGGATCATATAACTATCCCTCAGCATGCAACAAAGAGTCACTCCAAAGTCACTAATAGCGGAGAACAAACGAAGAGATTATTGTAGGGTACGAAACCACCTCAAAGTTATTCTTTCTGATCGATCTATTCAAGAGTCCGTAGTAAAATAACACGAAGCTATTATTTCCGTTTGATCTATCCTAAAGTTCGTACTAGAATAACACCTTAAGACACAAATCAACCAAAACCCTAATGTCACCTAGATACTCCAATGTCACCTCAAGTATCCGTGGGTATGATTATACGATATGCATCACACAATCTCAGATTCATCTATTCAGCCAACACAAAGACTTCAAAGAGTGACCCAAAGTTTCAACCGGAGAATCAAGACAAAAACGTGTGCCAACCCCTATGCATAAGTTCACGAGGTCACGGAACTCACAAGTTGATCACAAAAACATACACCAAGTGGATCACGTGATATCCCATTGTCACCACAGATAAGCACATGCAAGACATAGATCAAGTGTTCTCGAATCCTTAAAGACTCAATCCGATAAGATAACTTCAAAGGGAAAACTCAATCCATTACAAGAGAGTAGAGGGGGAGAAACATCATAAGATCCAACTATAATAGCAAAGCTCACGATACATCAAGATCGTGTCGAATCAAGAACACGAGAGAGAGAGAGAGATCAAACACATAGCTATTGGTACATACCCTCAGCCCCGAGGGAGAACTACTCCCTCCTCGTCATGGAGAGCGCCGGGATGATGAAGATGGCCACCGGAGAGGGATTCCCCCCTCCGGCAGGGTGCCAGAATGGGTCTAGATTGGTTTTCGATGGCTACGGAGGCTTGCAGTGGCAGAACTCTTGATCTAGGTTTCTTTCTAGAAGCTTCAATATATATAAGAGGTTTTGGCATCGAGAACAAGTCAGGGGGGTCTCCGGGCTGTCCACGGGGTAGGGAGGCGCACCCAGGAGGGTGGGCGCGCCCCCCACCCTCGTGGGCACCCCGGGACTCTTCTGCCCCAACTCTTTTACTCCATGGCCTTCTTCTGGTCCAAAAATAAGTCCCGTGAAGTTTCAGGTCAATTGGACTCCGTTTAATTTTCCTTTTCTGTAAAAACTCAAAAACAAGGAAAAAGCCAGAAACTGGCACTAGGCTCTAGGTTAATAGGTTAGTCCCAATAATCATATAAAATAGCATATAAATGCATATAAAACATCCAACGTTGACAATATAATAGCATGGAACAATCAAAAATTATAGATACGTTGGAGACGTATCAAGCATCCCCAAGCTTAATTCCTGCTCGTCCTCGTGTGGGTAAATGATAAAAACAGAATTTTTGATGTGGAATGCTACCTAACATATTTATCCATGTAATTCTCTTTATTGTGGCATGAATGTTCAGATCCATAAGATTCAAGACAAAAGTTTAATATTGACATAAAAATAATAATACTTCAAGCATACTAACTAAGCAACTATGTCTTCTCAAAATAACATGGCCAAAGAAAGCTTATCCCTACAAAATCATATAGTTTGGCTATGCTTCATTTTCGTTACACAAAAGTGCTCTCATCATCCACAACCCCGATGACAAGTCAGACTGTAGCAACCAGATCTCAAACAGTCTGATCTCTGTGCTCCGGTGTCATCCCTGGGTCAGTAATGCTGACACCACACAGTACTCGGAGGATTTATAGCAGAGTAGCAATCACACACTTATTACATCGAGTGTCTCAAAAGAGAACTTATTACAATAAATATGGCTTAAGGCCATCTAATTACGATAATAGTGGAAGGCTTGGAAGATAAGTGAGTCCATCAACTCCAATGGCATCACTGAGTATAGAACCACGACCTAAAAACTCCTTAATCGTCGTCTGAAAAGTCTGCAACATTAACGTTGCAGCCCGAAAACGGTTCAGCACATGGAATATGCTGGCAAGGTAACACATAGAGAGTAATGGAATGCAACAGCTATACTATATGCATATTCGGCTGGTGGAAAGCTCTATGGTTACAGTTTTGCATAAAGCCAATTTTTCCCTACTTCAAAAGGAATAAATTTAATTACTATCATGGTGGTTGTTAAACATTGAGAATGGTTGACAGCATTCTCAATCCCAATTAAGCATCATCATTAACCCAACAACATTAATTTTAGAGTAACATGTTGAGATTCACATGATAATCCAGATACTAGATACTCAAGATGTCCATAATTGGGGACACGGCTAATCATGATTAGTTTGTTACACTCTGCAGAGGTTTGCGCACTTTTCCCCACAAGACTCGATCGCCTCCGTTGGATTTCTCGCACTACATGGTGTTTGAGAAACGGATGACCGAGACACAGTCTTTCAGAAGCGCTAGCACCTTATGATGGATAGACCGGTACACCTAATTTCCCCTACATCTGCTAGTCTACCCTGAAGAGTTCGCACGACTTAATCAACAATGCCAGAGCCCATAATGGCTTGTGGCTGCACACAGAAGTTTCTAGTTTGAAAAATCTCATGATCCCTTTGAGCCTGGCTGGCGGTCCAAAAGAAAATAGGCAGGTCCTGTAATATCCAGGTGCCTCAATCCACCCAGATGTGTATTTAAGTTGCCACCTTAGATAAACCATTAATTATCAATCTCACATCTGTCATGGATTTCACTCACCCAATCCACGTCTAGTAGCATAGCATGGCATAATAAGCAAACGTAGAAGTAACTCCCAAAGGTTTGATAATAAAGAGGTAATAGGTACTACCTCATCTACTTCCCATCCCACAGTTTAATTAGATCCTAATCATGCAATGTGTGAAGATTGATCTAATGCAAAAAACACTGGGCTGTAGAAAAGGTATGATCAAAGTGTTACTTGCCTTGCTGATGATCCGTGAAACCTAACGATTCGAAGTAACAGGCGGTGCACTCCAGGTACTCTATCGCAGGCAAACAAACAAGCATACAATAAGTACTCATCTAATACACAGGTAAAACTCAAATAAGAGATCTAAACAGAAGGTTCAACTTAAGAACTCCGGTTGGCAAAAAGAATCAAATCGAACGAAGCAAAGAAAGTCAAACGGCGAAAGAAAACAACTTCGTTCTAGTAATCTGAACCTAAGTCAAATTTTACAGTAGAAAAAACTTGTTTAAGTTGATTATTCGGATAGAGGGTTTCGAGACTAAACTCCAGGCGCTTGAATCGCCTGATTCCGATAAATGATCGAAAAGTTAAACTAAAACGAAAATCGGATCAGAAATCGCGATCAGAAAATAACCGCGGAAAAATCCGACGAAAAAGAAAAATGACGAACGGATTTTTTTTAAACGGCACGGATTTCGAGGTGCGGCGAACCTCGGGCGACGCGCGGCTCCGGCGGATCGGCGGCGGGGCGGCGGCTGGCAGCGGCGGCGGCTGGCGGCTAGGGTTAGGGCGCGGCTAGGGTTTCGGGGCGGCTGGGCCTTCGGGCTGGCTTGCCCCGGCTTATAAAGGCCCCGGCCAGGCGGAGTCCTGGCCGAGTACGGCCCATAGTCGGTTCCGTTTTTTCTCGCTCGGAAGAAAAAAATAAAAAGAAATACTAAACGGACTCCAAAAATCCCAAAATAAATTTTCCCGGGCTTCTAAAATCAAGCCCGACAGAGTGAACATTTATTTGGGCCCTAAATGCAATTTTGAAAAACGCGCATTTTTCCTAATTCAAATAAAAACAACAACAAAAAACTCCGAAATAAAACTATTTGATTTTTTATTAAATCCTCAATATTTCTATATTTTGGGAAAGTCATTTTATTCCCTCTCTCATATTTTTGTAATAGAAATAATTGATGATAAAATAAATAAAATTGAATGATCCTATTCTCAAAATTTGAGAAAAACTCAAATATGAAAATAACGAAATCCCCAACTCTCTCCGTGGGTCCTTGAGTTGCTTAGAATTTTCTAGGATCAAAACCCAAAGCAAATAAAATATGATATGCATGTTGATCTAATGTATAACATTCCAGATTGAAAATTTGGGATGTTACAAACCTACCCCCCTTAAGATGAATCTCGCCCTCGAGATTCGGGTTGGCTAGAAAATAGGTGAGGGTGGTCTTTGAGCAAATCTTCCTCTCGTTCCCAGGAGGCTTCATCCTCCATGTGGTGGCTCCACTGAACCTTGCAAAACTTGATAACTTTGCTGCGAGTAACTCGGCTAGCAAACTCGAGGATCTTAACTGGTTTCTCCTCGTAGGTCAAATCGTTATCCAACTGAATAGTTTCCAAAGGCACTGTGTCTCTCAATGGTATGTCAGCCATCTCCGTGTGACACTTCTTTAACTGAGAAACGTGGAACACATCATGAATTCCTAACAATCCTTCGGGCAATTTCAACTTGTAGGCCACTTCTCCCATATGCTCCAAAATTTGACATGGTCCTACAAATCGTGGCGCTAACTTCCCTTTAACTCCAAAACGCTTTGTTCCCCAAAGTGGAGATACTCGAAGATAAGCTCTGTCTCCAACTTCGTAAACTGTCTCCTTGCGTTTAGAATCTGCATAACTCTTCTGTCTGGACTGGGCTACCTTGAGCCTATCGCGAATCAACTTCACTTTCTGTTCAGACTCCTTAATTAAGTCAGGACCAAACAACTGACAGTCTCCAACTTCGTCCCACGACAACGGTGTCCTGCATCTCCTTCCGTACAAAGCTTCGAAAGGGGCCATCTTCAAACTGGTTTGGTAACTGTTGTTGTAAGAGAACTCTGCATATGGCAAATTATCGTCCCAACTAGATCCATAATCTAGCGCACAAGCTCTCAGCATATCCTCCAAAATCTGATTGACTCTCTCGGTCTGTCCATCTGTCTGCGGATGAAAAGTTGTACTGAATTCTAGCCTGGTTCCCAAAGTTTTGTGCAACTGCTTCCAGAACTTTGAGGTAAACTGGGTTCCTCTATCTGATACGATACTCCTCGGAACTCCATGCAGACATACTATTCTGGTCATGTATATTTTTGCCAACTTAGCACTGGTATAAGTGGTCTTTACTGGGATGAAATGAGCTACTTTCGTCAATCGATCGACTACAACCCAAATCGAGTCATAGCCTGAACGAGTCCTGGGCAATCCCGTGATAAAATCCATGCCTAACTTATCCCACTTCCATTCGGGTATCGGCAATGGTTGTAACAATCCTGCTGGCTTCTGATGCTCTGCCTTTACTCTCTGGCATACATCACAAACTGCTACATACTCTGCTATTTCTTTCTTCATTCCGGTCCACCAGAAAATATCCTTCAAATCCAGATACATCTTGGTATTCCCTGGGTGAATCGAATAGGGTGAATCATGGGCCTCTTGCAGAATTAACTTCCTGATCTCCGGGTCATTGGGCACATAGACACGGTCTTCAAACCATAGGGTATCATGCTCATCCTCACGAAATCCTTTAGCTTTTCCTACTTTCATTTTCTCCTTTATGGAAGAAATCTCCTTGTCAGTCTTCTGAGCTTCCCTGATTCTGTCCATCAAAGTTGACTGAATTTCCAACGCTGCTACATAGCCTCTCGGAACTATTTCCAAACATAGTTCACGAAGATTTTCTGCTTACTCCTTGGGTATTTCTCCCATCATTAGCGTATTGACATGGCTCTTGCGGCTTAATGCATCAGCTACTACATTAGCCTTCCCGGGATGATAATGCAATCTCATATCATAATCCTTGATGAGCTCCAACCATCTCCTTTGTCTGAGGTTCAACTCCTTCTATGTGAAAATGTACTTCAAACTCTTATGATCCGTGTACACCTCACAATGATTTCCGATGAGGAAATGTCTCCATGTCTTCAAGGCATGCACTACGGCTGCTAACTCCAAATCATGCGTAGCGTAATTCAACTCATGGGGCTTCAGTTGTCTTGAGGCATATGAAACAACTCTCCCTTCCTGCATAAGCACTGCTCCAAGTCCTCGACGTGAAGCGTCGCATTACACCTCATAATCCTTGGTCTGATATGGCAAAATCAACACTGGTGAGGTAACCAAGCGTTTCTTCAACTCCTGGAAACTAGCCTCACACTGCTCAGTCCATTTGAACTTGGTATCTTTCTTCAACAACTCCATCATAGGCTTCGAAATCTTTGAAAAAAATTCAATAAACCTCCGGTAGTATCCTGCGAGTCCAAGAAAACTCCGGATCTCTCCAACGGTAGTTGGGGCTTCCCACTTGGTCACGGTATCAACTTTAGTGGGATCAACAGCTATACCTTCTCCAGATATAACGTGTCCGAGGAATCCTACTTCCTTCAACCAAAACTCACATTTGCTGAACTTGGCATATAATTGATGTTCTCTGAGCTTTCCAAGTACCAAACGCAAATGCTCCTTATGTTCCTCTTCATTCTTTGAATAAACCAGGATATCATCAATGAACACTACGATGAACTTATCCAAAAACTCCATAAACACTTTGTTCATCATGTTCATAAAATAGGCAGGCGCATTAGTCAGACCAAATGACATAACGGTATACTCATACAGCCCATACCTGGTGGTAAAAGTTGTCTTCGGAATATCCTGTTCTCGAATCTTCAACTGGTGGTACCCTGATCGCAAATCAATCTTGGAAAACACTTTAGCTCCTTGCAATCGATCAAACAGATCATTGATCATTGGTAGCGGGTACTTGTTCTTGATTGTTACTTCATTCAATCCTCGATAATCAACAACCATCCTTAACGATCCATCCTTCTTCTCTACTAATAGTACTGGTGATCCCCAAGGTGAAGAACTTGGGCGAATGTAACCTTTATCCAGTAACTCCTTAATCTGTTTCTTAATTTCCACCAAATCCTTTGCTGGCATCCTATATGGTCTCTTTGATATTGGCCCTGTGCCTGGCAATAGCTCAATCAAGAACTCAATATCTCTATCCAGTAGCATGCCTGGCAACTCCTCTGGAAATACATCAGGGAATTCCCTTACCACTGGTACTTCCTCCTGCACAACTCCTGTTAATGAATTTACTTGTGTCTTGTTTGGCGCATGCCGGGATACATACTTGATCCTTCTCCCTTCTGGGGTGGTAAGGAAAATTGACTTACTAGCACAATCGATGTTCCTCCATACATCGACAGCCAATCCATACCAAGAATCACATCCAGACCTTGAGATTCCAGAATAATTAAATCTGTTGGGAAAACATGCCGTCCTATACTTAATGGCACTTGAAAACATCCTTGACTGGCCATGTACTCTGCTCCTGGTGAGCTTACTAGCATAGGTGTTTTGACAACCCTAGTGGGTAGGCTATACTTTTCCACAAATCCTCTTGATATGTATGAATGCGATGCACCAGTATCAAAAAGAACGAGTGCAGTAAATGACTTAACCAAAAACTTACCTATTACTGCATCGGGCTGAGCTTCAACCTCCTCCACATTAAAGTGGTTCACCTGTCCCCTGTTGAAAGGGTTCGGCTTCTTCCCAGAACTTCCATTGCCGTTTTGGCCTTTAGGACATTCATTGGCATAATGTTCGGTCTTGGAACACTTGAAACAGGTGACTCTGACTCAGATCTCTCTTGGCTGGGGTTGATGGGGTGCTGCGGTTCTGGCCATTGCTTCCTCCATTCCCATTACCATTCTTGATTCCATTGTGATTGTGCGAGCTACCTACTCCATGGGTATGCTGAAAATGTCCTCCCGGTCTAGGTGTAAAACGTGGCTTCTGCTGAGCTCCTGAATTATACTTTCCTTGTCCATATTTCCTCTTGCGGTTCTCAATTTGCTGCTACTTCCCTTCAATCATAAGAGCACGGTCTACCAACTCATGGTAGTTGTTGAAGGTGGCTACCATCAACTGCATACTCAACTCATCATTCTGTCCTTCCAGGAACTTCTCCTGCTTAGATGCATCCGTAGCAACGTCATCTGGGGCATAACGTGCTAGCTTACTAAACTCCTCCACATACTGGCCAACTGTCCGTCCTCCTTGGCGCAAGTTACGAAACTCACGCTTCTTCATGGCCATTGCTCCTGCTGAAACATGGGCAGTACGGAAAGCCTGCTGAAATTGATCCCATGTGACAGTGTCGACTGGAAAGGTGGTTGTGAAATTCTCCCACCATGATGCTGCGGGTCCTTCTAACTGATGTGCGGCAAACTTAACCTTCTCCGCATCTGTGCATCCTGCTGTGGTCAACTCCCTAGCTGTCTTGCGGAGCCAATCATCTGCTACTATCGGCTCGGTGCTACTGGAAAACACCGGCGGATTCAGCCTAAGAAAGCGGGCTAAGTGGTCAACAGGTGGTGGTGGTGATGGTGGGTTGTTGTTGTTGTTCCCCTGATTCTGATTCTGGACTAGCAACTGCATCAAGGTCTTCTGCTGCTGGATCAACTGGGTGAGCTCCAGCGGAAAGGCAAATCCGGGGTCACGTCTCGGAGGCATCTGAGGGTTTAGAAAAGATGAGATATAAGAATAGAGGGGGTCTAAAGAGAAAACACTACCCATATGCACATGAGGCAAAAGTAAACAATTCACTTCATTCAAACAAACAAAGGCATACAATCGATCTGACTATCGCAAAGTGCTCGGACTACTATATTTACATGGTGGAGTACTACTACTGATGAGGTGGTCTACTAGAAATATTCTACGGTAGTTGACTCCATAATATCTGCTCCTGCTTCATCAACATAGTCATCATCGCTACTATCTGAGTCGGTGCCATCAATGATGATGTAGTCTTCTGAGCTAATCTCCTTGGGTTCTTCGTCTTCATCTACTGGTGTCAGGCCTCCCATAAATACTGCTAGCTTCATAGTTAGGTCGGAATTCTTATCCACCAATACTTCAATTTCTTCTTCATAATCTTCACATGTAGCCTTGAGTTCTTCCTCCAGTTCCTTGATTCTAGTCTTAGTCTTCTTCAGGTCTATCATGTCGGCGCACATCTGATTCTCCTGTCGTCGAATGTGCTGATTTAACTCCTGAATAAAAGCTGCAATTGATCTATCTTTCCTGGTGTTAATCATCTCTCAGTGTTCATCTCGGCGCCCACAAATCTGGTAGATAGTATCCTTGAGATCCTTGCGGTAGACTTCTCCAATGCATCCCATGGCGATGTGAGCTGCCATGCTCTTTCCTAGACTCCAAGTTGGTGCATCAAAAGAAAACTCTATGGGCTCAGTGACTGGCATGAACGTCCTTCCTGGGATTTGAACTTGAATCATCAAGCGCTCTTCTTCAGGTAAAGTGGCGTTGTAGGTTCCCGTGAAGCTTGGTACTCCTATGTTCAGGTATCTAGTGACTTCCTTCAAGTGGCGTCCAAAGGGTGTATCTTCATCCGGTTGGGTGAACTTGTTCCTTGCATCTGCCATCCTAAAGAGTAGAAAAGATGAGAGGTCAGAAGAGAAGAGAGTGAGTAGTGATCTAGGTCTTTAGCTTAGTGGTCGTGTCCTACAGTCAGCGTGTGCTCTGATACCATCTCTGTAGCGACCAGACCTCAAACAGTCTGATCTCTGTGCTCCGGTGTCATCCCTGGGTCAGTAATGCTGAGACCACACAGTACTCGGAGGATTTATAGCAGAGTAGCAATCACACACTTATTACATCGAGTGTCTCAAAAGAGAACTTATTACAATAAATATGGCTTAAGACCATCTAATTACGATAACAGCGGAAGGCTTGGAAGATAAGTGAGTCCATCAACTCCAACGGCATCACTGGGTATAGAACCACGACCTAAAAACTCCTTAATCGTCGCCTGAAAAGTCTGCAACATTAACGTTGCAGCCCGAAAACGGGTCAGCACATGGAATATGCTGGCAAGGTAACACATAGAGAGTAATGGAATGCAACAGCTATACTATATGCATATTTGGCTGGTGGAAAGCTCTATGGTTACAATTTTGCATAAAGCCAATTTTTCCCTACTTCAAAAGGAATAAATTTAATTACTATCATGGTGGTTGTTAAACATTGAGAATGGTTGACAGCATTCTCAATCCCAATTAAGCATCATCATTAACCCAACAACATTAATTTTAGAGTAACATGTTGAGATTCACATGATAATCCAGATACTAGATACTCAAGATGTCCATAACCGGGGACACGGCTAATCATGATTAGTTTGTTACACTCTGCAGAGGTTTGCGCACTTTTCCCCACAAGACTCGATCGCCTCCGTTGGATTTCTCGCACTACATGGTGTTTGAGAAACAGATGACCGAGACACAGTCTTTCAGAAGCGCTAGCGCCTTACAATGGATAGACCGGTACACCTAATTTCCCCTACATCTGCTAGTCTACCCTGTAAGAGTTCGCACGACTTAATCAACTATGCCAGAGCCCATAATGGCTTGTGGCTGCACACGGAAGTTTCTAGTTTGAAAAATCTCATGATCCCTTTGAGCCTGGGTGGCGGTCCAAAAGAAAACAGGCAGGTCCTGTAATATCCAGGTGCCTCAATCCACCCAGATGTGTATTTAAGTTGCCACCTTAGATAAACCATTAATTATCAATCTCACATCTGTCATGGATTTCACTCACCCAATCGACGTCTAGTAGCATAGCATGGCATAATAAGCAAACGTAGAAGTAAC
This sequence comes from Triticum urartu, assembly GCF_056163025.1. Lineage (NCBI taxonomy): Eukaryota > Viridiplantae > Streptophyta > Magnoliopsida > Poales > Poaceae > Triticum > Triticum urartu. Next base: position 46,503,833 of record NC_141874.1, on the reverse strand, counting down.
TCCCAAAGGTTTGATAATAAACAGATAATAGGTACTACCTCATCTACTTCCCATCCCACAGTTTAATTAGATCCTAATCATGCAATGTGTGAAGATTGATCTAATGCAAAAAAACTGGGCTGTAGAAAAGGTATGATCAAAGTGTTACTTGCCTTGTTGATGATCCGTGAAACCTAACGATTCGAAGTAACAGGCGGCGCACTCCGGGTACTCTATCGCAGGCAAACAAACAAGCATACAATAAGTACTCATCTAATGCACAGGTAAAATTCAAATAAGAGATCTAAACAGAAGGTTCAACTTAAGAACTCCGGTTGGCAAAAAGAATCAAATCGAACGAAGCAAAGAAAGTCAAACGGCGAAAGAAAACAACTTCGTTCTAGTAATCTGAACCTAAGTCAAATTTTACAGTAGAAAAAACTTGTTTAAGTTGATTATTCGGATAGAGGGTTTCGAGACGAAACTCCAGGCGCTTGAATCGCCCGATTCCGATAAACGAGCGAAAAGTTAAACTAAAACGAAAATCGGATCAGAAATCGCGATCAGAAAATAACCGCGGAAAAATCCGATGAAAAAGAAAAACGACGAACGGAATTTTTTTTAAACGGCACGGATTTCGAGGTGCGGCGAACCTCGGGCGACGCGCGGCTCCGGCGGATCGGCGGCAGGGCGGCGGCGGCGGCTGGCGGCTAGGGTTAGGGGGCGGCTAGGGTTTCGGGGTGGCTGGGCCTTCGGGCTGGCTTGCCCCGGCTTGTAAAGGCCCCGGCCAGGCGGAGTCCTGGCCGAGTACGGCCCATAGTCGGTTCCGTTTTTTTTTCGCTCGGAAGAAATAAAATAAAAAGAAATACTAAACGGACTCCAAAAATCCCGAAATAAATTTTCCCGGGCTTCTAAAATCAAGCCCGACAGAGTGAACATTTATTTGGGCCCTAAATGCAATTTTGAAAAACGCGCATTTTTCCTAATTCAAATAAAAACAACAACAAAAAACTCCGAAATAAAACTATTTGATTTTTTATTAAATCCTCAATATTTCTATATTTTTGGAAAGTCATTTTATTCCCTCTCTCATATTTTTGTAATAGAAATAATTGATGATAAAATAAATAAAATCGAATGATCCTATTCTCAAAATTTGAGAAAAACTCAAATATGAAAATAACGAAATCCCCAACTCTCTCCGTGGGTCCTTGAGTTGCTTAGAAATTTCTAGGATCAAAACCCAAAGCAAATAAAATATGATATGCATGTTGATCTAATGTATAACATTCCAAATTGAAAATTTGGGATGTTACAGAGACAATTGTTTCATACTTTAGTAATCTCAATCTTTTTTCAACTTTCACGCAATACATGAGCGTGAGCCATGGACATAGCACTATGGGTGGAATAGACTATAATGACGGGGGTTGTGTGGAGAAGAAAAAAAAGGAGAAAGTCTCACATTGACGTGGCTAATCAATGGGCTATGGAGATGCCCATGTTGGGGAACTTAGTAATTTCATAAAATTTCCTACGCACACACAGGATCATGGTGATGCATAGCAACGAGAGGGGAGAGTGTCATCCACGTACCCTCGTAGACGGTTAAGCGGAAGCGTTATGAAAACGCGGTTGATGTAGTCGTACGCCTTCACGATCGACCGATCCTCAGTACCGAACGTAAGACACCTCCGCGTTCAGCACACGTTCAGCTCGGTGACGTCCCATGAACTCACGATCCAGTAGAGCTCGGGGAAGAGTTTCGTCAGCACGACGGCGTGGTGACGATGCTGATGAAGCTACCACAGCAGGGCTTCACCTAAACACCGCTACAGTATGACCGAGGTGGATTATGGTGGAGGGGGGCACCACACACGGCTGGGAGAGATCTTTGTGATCAACTTGTGTGTCTAGAGGTGCCCCCTACCCCTGTATATAAAGGAGCAAGGGGGAGGCCGGCCGGCCCTTGTTGGCGCGCCTAGGAGGAGGAATCCTCCTCCTAGTAGGAGTAGGATTCCTCCCTTTCCTACTCCTACTAGGAGGGGGAAAGGCAGGGAGAGAAAGAGAAGGAAAGCGGGGCACCGACCCCCCTTCTCCTAGTCCAATTCGGACAGGGGGAAGGGGGCACGCTGCCTGCTCTAGGCCGGCCCCTCTCTCTTTCCCTTATGGCCCAACAAGGCCCATTAGTCCCCGGGGGGTTCCGGTAACCCCTCCGGTACTCCGGTAAAATCCCGATTTCATCCGGAACTATTCAGATGTCCAAATGTAGGCTTCCAATATATCAGTCTTTATGTCTCGACCATTTCGAGACTCCTCGCCATGTTCGTGATCACATCCGGGACTCTGAACTACCTTCGGTACATCAAATCATATAAACTCATAAAACCGATCGTCACAGAACTTTAAGCGTGCGGACCCTACGGGTTCGAGAACTATGTAGACATGACCGAGACACGTCTCCGGTCAATAACCAATAGTGGAACCTAGATGCTCATATTGGTTCCTACATATTCTACAAAGATCTTTATCGGTCAAACCGCACAACACTATATGTTGTTCTCTTTGTCATCGGTATGTTACTTGCCCGAGATTCGATCGTCGGTATCCAATACCTAGTTTAATCTCGTTACTAGCAAGTCTCTTTACTCGTTCCGTAATACATCATCCCATAACTAACTCATTAGTTATCATGCTTGCAAGGCTTATAGTGATGTGTATTACCGAGTGACAAATCCTAATCTTGATCTATGCCAACTCAACAAGTACCATCGGAGACACCTGTAGAGCACCTTTATAATCACCCAGTTACGTTGTGACGTTTGGTAGCACACAAAGTGTTCCTCCGGTATTCGGAAGTTGCATAATCTCATAGTCATAAGAACATGTGTAAGTCATGAAGAAAGCAATAGCAATAAACAAACGATCAAGTGCTAAGCTAACGAAATGGGTCAAGGCAATCACATCATTCTCCTAATGATGTGATCCCATTGGTCAAATAACAACTCATGTCTATGGTTAGGAAACTTAACCATCTTTGATCACTGAGCTAGTCAAGTAGAGGCATACTAGTGACACTATGTTTGTCTATGTATTCACACATGTATTATGTTTCCGGTTAATATAATTCTAGCATAAATAATAAACATTTATCATGAAATAAGGAAATAAATAATAACTTTATTATTGCATCTAGGGCATATTTCCTTCAGCCCATCAATTGATGTCAATGCAAGGAGTAGGGATTGCCATGCAACGGATGCACTAGAGCTATAAATGTATGAAAGCTGAACAAAAGAAACTAAGTGGGTGTGCATCCAACTTGCTTGCTCAAGAAGACCTAGGGCATTTGAGGAAGCCCATTGTTGGAATATACAAGCCAAGTTCTATAATGAAAAATTCCCACTAGTATATGAAAGTGATAAAACAAGAGACTCTCTATCATAAAGATCATGGTGCTACTTTGAAGGACAAGTGTGGAAAAAGAGGATAGTAGCATTGTCCCTTTTTTTTTCTTTTTTGGGCCTTTCTTTTTTTGGCCTTTCCCTTTTTTTATTTGGGACAATGCTCTATTAATGATGATCATCACACTTCTATTTATTTACAACTCAATGATTACAACTCGATACTAGAACAAAATATGACTCTATATGAATGCCTCCGGCAGTGTACCAGGATGGGCAATGAATCAAGAGTGACATGTATGATAAATTATGCATGGTGGCTTTTCCACAAATACGATGTCAACTACATGATCATGCAAGGCAATATGACAATGATGATGTGTGTCATGGTGAATGGAACGGTGGAAAGTTGCATGACAATATATCTCGGAATGGCTATGGAAATGCCATAATAGGTAGGTATGGTGGCTGTTTTGAGGAAAATATAAGGAGGTTTATGTGTGACAAAGCGTATCATATCATGGGGTTTGGATGCATCGGCGAAATTTGCACCAACACTCAAGGTGAGAAAGGGCAATGCACGGTACCGAAGAGGCTAGCAATGATGGAAAGGTGAGAGTGCGTATAATCCATGGACTCAACATTAGTCATAAAGAACTCACATACTTATTGCAAAAATCAACAAGTCATCAAAAACCAAGCACTACGCGCATGCTCCTAGGGGGGGTAGATTGGTAGGAAAGGACCATCGCTCGTCCCCGGCCGCCACTCATAAGGAAGGCAATCAAAGAAACACCTCATGCTTCAAATTTTTCACACAATGGTTACCATACGTGCATGCTACGGGACTTGCAAACCTCAACACAAGTATTTCTCAAATGCACAATTACTCAACTGTCACGACTCTAATATTACCATCTTTATATCTCAAAACAATTATCAAGTATCAAACTTCTCGTAGTATTCAATGCACTTTATATGAAAGTTTTTATTATATCCCTCTTGGATGCCCATCATATTAGGACTAGTTTCATAACCAAAGAAAATTACCATGCTGTTTAGGAGTCTCAAAATTATATAAGTGAAGCATGAGAGTTCATCTATTTCTTCAAAATAAAACCACTGCCGTGCTCTAAAAAGATATAAGTGAAGCACTAGAGCAAATGACGAACTACTCCAAAAGATATAAGTGAAGATCAATGAGTAGTCCAATAATTATGCAACTATGTGAAGACTCTCTAACATTAAAGAATTTAAGATCTTGGTATTTTATTCAAATATAAAGCAAAACAAAATAAAATAAAATGACGCTCCAAGCAAAACACATATCATGTGGTGAATAAAAATATAGCTCCAAGTAAAGTTACCGATGAACGAAGACGAAAGAGGGGATGCCATCCGGGGCATCCCCAAGCTTAGGCTCTTGGTTGTCCTTGAATATTACCTTGGGGTGCCTTGGGCATCCCCAAGCTTAGGCTCCTGCCACTCCTTATTCCGTAGTCCATCGAATCTTTACCCGAAACTTGAAAACTTCACAACACAAAACTCGTAAGCTCCGTTAGTATAAGAAAGCAAATCACCACTTAGGTACTGTAATGAACTCATTCTTTATTTATATTGGTGTAATATCTACTGTACTCCAACTTATCTATGGTTCATACCCTCCGATACTACTCATAGATTCATCAAAATAAGCAAACAACACAATGAAAACAGAATCTGTCAAAAACAGAACAGTCTGTAGTAATCTGTATCAAACGTATACTTCTGTAACCCCAAAAATTCTTACATAAATTGTTGGACGTGAGGAATTTGTCTATTAATCATCTGCAAAAATAATCAACCTAATCGCACTCTCCAGTAAAAAATGGCAGCTAATCTCGTGAGCGCAAAAGTTTCTGTTTTTTACAGAAAGATCGCAAAGACTTCACCCATGTCTTCCCAAAGGTTCTACTTGGCACAAACACTAATTAAAACATAAAAACACATCTAAACAGAGTCTAGATGAATTATTTATTTCTAAAAAGGAGAAAAAATCAAATAACAAAGATGAACTTTGGTTGCCTCCCAACAAGCGCTATCGTTTAATGCCCCTAGCTAGGCATGATGATTTCAATGATGCTCACATAAAAGATAAGAAATGAAACATAAAGAGAGCATCATGAAGAATATGACTAGCACATTTAAGTCTAACCCACTTCCTATGCATAGGGATTTTGTAAACAAACAACTTATGGCAACAATAATCAACTAGCATTGGAAGGCAAAACAAGCATAACTTTAAAACTTTAAGCACATAGAGAGGAAACTTGATATTATTGAAACTCCTACAAGCATATATTCCTCCCTCATAATAATTTTCAGTAGCATCATGAATGAATTCAACAATATAACTATCACATGAAGCATTCTTTTCATGATCTACAAGCATAGAAAAATTACTATTCTCCACATAAGCAAGATTCTTCTCAATCAGAATAGTGAGAGTATCATAGGAAACTCGAATACTATAAATTGTTTCCACATTAAAAGAGTAATGTTCAGAAAGAGGGTAATCATAATCATGACAAGTTTTATAAATATAATCATCACTAATTTTTATAGCATAAGTGTCATCACAATAATCATCATAAGTAGCAACTTTGTTCTCATCATAATCAATTGAAACCTCTTCCAAGATAGTGGAATCATTACTAAATAAAGTCATGACCTCTCCAAATCCACTTTCATAATTGTCAAAATAAGATTCAACACCCTCCAAAATAGTGGGATCATTACTTCCTAAAGTTGACACTTTTCCAAACCCACTGTCATCAACATAATCATCATAAATAGGAGGCATGTTATCATCATAATAAATTTGCATATCAAAACTTGGGAGGTTAAATATACCATGTTCATGAAACGTAGCATCCCCAAGCTTGGGACAAACATTAATTGCAGAAAATAAATTCTCAAACATGTCATCAAACATAGCATCCCCAATCTTGGGCCTTTTCATATCATAAGCATAATCACTCTCATCATTAATAGTATGGATAGCACCAATAGCATAGCAATTACCATCATCACAATGAGTAATAGGTGCAACATAATTTGGGAGGGATACCTTCTTACCTTCGCTTCTATGTCTTTTCTTCTTCTTCTTCATATTAAGTGTGGGTTTAATCCTCTTTTTGGAGCTCCTTATTAATGATATTGGTTGAATAGAAGGCTCCTTATCGTTACCTTATTCATCATAAGAAATAATAGTAGGATTTTGGGAAATCTCTTCCCTTTCATTAGTATTCTATTCATCTTCTATTTGTTTTCTTGTCTTTATGTAATTTGCAATATAAGGATTTTCAATGCAATTCACCGCACAATACATATAAATTTCCTCTAGATCAAGATCATGAACTTTATCAAGGGCAAATTCTGGAATATCCTTAGTTATACGTTTCATTTCTTCATAACCCAGAAGCAAACTAAGTTCATTATGATGCACAAGGGAAATCAAGTCATCACAATTTTTGGACACAATTCAATCATGAAACAATTTGCATTGGATATTTAAAAGATCACGTTCATTGCAAAGTTCACAAGGATGGCAAAGAAATTTTAAATCTTCAGCACAAGCATCTAGCCTTTCTTGCAACCATTTAGTTTCTAAATACTTATGCCTGTTGCAAAATCTACCTTCCCTATTTGGTGTGTACATGCAAACTCTATGCACTCCACAAAAATTGACATGCTTATATGAGATATTTTCATCATGACTAGTGCAATCATCATTAGTACTATGGATATTCAAGGAATTCATACTAACAACATTGCAATCATGATCATCATTCAAATATTTAGTGCCTAACATTCTAATGCATTCTTCTTCTAACACTTTGGCACAATTATCGGAATCCTTATTTTCATGAAAGACATTAAAAGATGAAGCATATGAGGTCCCTCAATTCCATTTTTTTAATTTTCTCTTATAGACTAAACTAATGATAAAACAAGAAACTAAAAGATTCAGTTGCAAGATCTAAAGATATACCTTCAAGCGCTAACCTCCTCGGCAACGGCGCCAAAAAGAGCTTGATGTCTACTACACAACCTTCTTCTTGTAGACATTGTTGGGCCTCCAAGTGCAGAGGTTTGTAGGACAGTAGCAAATTTCCCTCAAGTGGATGACCTAAGGTTTATCAATCCGTGGGAGGCGTAGGATGAAGATGGTCTCTCTCAAGCAACCCTGCAACCAAATAACAAAGAGTCTCTTGCGTCCCCAACACACCCAATACAATGGTAAATTGTATAGGTGCACTAGTTCGGCGAATAGATGGTGATACAAGTGCAATATGGAAGGTAGATATAGGTTTTTGTAATCTGAAATTATAAAAACGGTATTGCAATGCGTTGAAACAAGGCCTAGGGTTCATACTTTCACTAGTGCAAGTTCTCTCAACAATAATAACATAGTTGGATCATATAACTATCCCTCAACATGCAACAAAGAGTCACTCCAAAGTCACTAATAGCGGAGAACAAACGAAGAGATTATTGTAGGGTACGAAACCACCTCAAAGTTATTCTTTCTGATCGATCTATTCAAGAGTCCGTAGTAAAATAACACGAAGCTATTCTTTCCGTTCGATCTATCCTAGAGTTCGTACTATAATAACACCTTAAGACCCAAATCAACCAAAACCCTAATGTCACCTAGATACTCCAATGTCACGTCAAGTATCCGTGGGTATGATTATACGATATGCATCACACAATCTCAGATTCATCTATTCAACCAACACAAAGAACTTCAAGAGTGCCCCAAAGTTTCTACCAGAGAGTCAAGACGAAAACGTGTGCCAACCCCTATGCATAAGTTCACGAGGTCACGGAACTCGCAAGTTGATCACCAAAACACACATCAAGTGGATCACGTGATATCCCATTGTCACCACAGATAAGCACATGCAAGACATACATTAAGTGTTCTCAAATCCTTAAAGACTCAATCTAATAAGATAACTTCAAAGGGAAAACTCAATCCATTACAAGGGAGTAGAGGGGGAGAAACATCATAAGATCCAACTATAATAGCAAAGCTCGCGATACATCAAGATCGTGTCGAATCAAGAACACGAGAGAGAGAGAGAGAGAGATCAAACACATAGCTACTGGTACATACCCTCGGCTCCAAGGGAGAACTACTCCCTCCTCGTCATGGAGAGCGTCGGGATGATGAAGATGGCCACCGGAGAGGGATTCCCCCTCCGGCAAGGTGCCGGAACGGGTCTAGATTGGTTTTCGGTGGCTGCGGAGGCTTGAGGCAGCGGAACTCCCGATCTAGGTATCTTTCTGGAAGTTTTAGTATATATAAGAGGTTTTGGCGTCGAGAACAAGTCAGGGGGGGTCTCCGGACTGTCCACGAGGTAGGGAGGCGCGCCCAGGGGTGTGGGCGCGCCGCACCCTCGTGGGCAGCCCAGGAGTCTTCTGGCCCAACTCTTTTACTCCATGGCCTTCTTCTAGTCCAAAAATAAGTTCCGTGAAGTTTCAGGTCAATTGGACTCTGTTTGATTTTCCTTTTGAGTGAAACTCAAAAACAAGGAAAAAATAGAAACTGGCACTAGGCTCTATGTTAATAGGTTAGTCCCAAAAATCATATAAAATAGCATATAAATGCATATAAAACATCCAAGGTTGATAATATAATAGCATGGAACAATCAAAAATTATAGTTACGTTGGAGACATATCAGTACCATAAACCCACCATTTACCTTCCTCAAAACAGCCACCATACCTACCTATTATGGCATTTCCATAGCCATTCTGAGATATATTGTCATGCAACTTTCCATCGTTCCGTTTATTATAACACGCTCCATCATTGTCATATTGCCTTGCATGATCATGTAGATGACATCGTATTTGTGTCAAAGCCACCATTCATAATTTTTTCATACATGTCACTCTTGATTCATTGCACATCCCGGTACACCGCTGGAGGCACACATATAGAGTCATATTTTTTGTTCCAAGTATCGAGTTGTAATCTTTGAGTTGTAAATATATAGAAGTGTGATGATCATCATTATTAGAGCATTGTCCCATGTGAGGAAATAAACAAAAATAGAAAGGCCAAACAAAGAGAAGGCACAAAAAAAGAGAGAAAAAAAAATGAGAGAAGGGACAATGCTACTATCCTTTTTCCACACTTGTTCTTCAAAGTAGCACCATGATCTTCATGATAGAGAGTCTCTTATTTTGTCACTTTCATATACTAGTGGGAAATTTTCATTATAGAACTTGGCTTGCATATTCCAATGATGGGCTTCCTCAAATACCCTAGGTCTTCGTGAGCAAGCAAGTTGGATGCACACCCACTTAGTTTCTTTTGTTGAGCTTTCATATATTTATAGCTCTAGTGCACCCGTTGCATGGCAATCCCCACTCACTCACATTGATATCTATTGGTGGGCATCTCCAGCCTGTTGATACGATAACCGGAGCCCTAGTGCCAGTTTCTTTTTTTTTCCTATTTCAGGGTTTCGCAGAAAAGGAATACTAAACGGAATGAAACCTTCTTGATGATCTTTCTTGGACCGAAAGCAAACCAGAAAACTTGATGTTGAAGTCTGGAACTCCGTGAGGTAGCCGTAAGGGTGGGGGGTAAGCGTGCCCCCCACCCTCATTGGCCCCATGGAGCTCCATCGACGTACTTCTTTTGCCTATATATACTCTTATACCCTAGAAACACTAGGGGATCCACGAAACCACTTTTCCACCGCCGCAACCTTCTGTACCCGTGAGATCCCATCTTGGGGCCTTTTCCGGCGATCTACCGGAGGGGGAATCGATCACGGAGGGCTTCTACATCAACACCATAGCCTCTCCGATGAAGCGTGAGTAGTTTACCACAGACCTTTGGGTCCATAGTTATTAGCTAGATGGCTTCTTCTCTCTCTTTGATCTTCAATACAAAGTTCTCCTCGATATTCTGGGAGATCTATTCGATGTAATACTCTTTTGCGGTGTGTTTGCCAAGATCCGATGAATTGTGGGTTTATGAACTTGATTACCTATGAGTATTATTTGGTTCTTCTCTGAATTCTTATATGCATGATTTGATAGCTTTGCAAGTCTCTTCGAATTATCGGTTTAGTTTGGCCTACTAGATTGATCTTTCTTGCAATGGGAGAAGTGCTTAGCTTTGGGTTCAATCTTGCAGTGTCCTTTCCCAGTGACAGTAGGGGCAACAAGGCACGTATTGTATTGTTGCCATCGAGGATAAAAAGATGGGGTTTATGTCATATTGCTTGAGTTTATCCCTCTACATCATGTCATCTTGCTTAAAGCGTTACTCTGTTCTTATGAACTTAATACTCTAGATGCATGTTGGATAGCGGTCGATGTGAGAAGTAATAGTAGTAGATGCAGAATCGTTTCGATGTACTTGACACGGACTTGATGCCTATATTCATGATCATTGCCTTAGATATCTTCATAACTATGTACTTTTCTATCAATTGTTCGGCAGTAATTTGGTCACTCACCGTAATACATGCTATCATGAGAGAAGCCACTAGTTAAACCTATGGCCCCCGGGTCTCTTTCTTATTATATTGCATCTCTTTTATTATCGCATCTCATTTACTATTTTGCAATCTTTATTTTCCAATCTATACAACAAAAATACCAAAAATATTTATATTATTATCTTTATCAGATCTCACTTTCGCAAGTGACCGCGAAGGGACTGACAACCCCTTTATCGCGTTGGTTGCGAGGTTCTTGATTGTTTGTGCAGGTACGAGGGATTTGCGTGTTGTCTCCTACTCGATTGATACCTTGGTTCTCAAAAACTGAGGGAAATACTTACACTACTTTGCTGCATCACCCTTTCCTCTTCAAGGGAAAACCAATGCATGCTCAAGAGGTAGCACTATCCCTCTCTCTGTTCCCGCAGGAGGCCACATTGTCCATGGTGCCATGAGAACCAGACTTGGTGGTGACGCTCGTTGCCATCAGGAGATGAACGATGACGACATTGGCTTTGTCTGGCCTCGGCCCTGCACTGGACTAGAACATCGGCACCACCGGCTTTGTGTCCCGTGGCGAAAATGGTGGTGGGCTCTGAGGTGCTTGATATGTCTCCAACGTGTCTATAATTTTTGATTGTTCCATGCTATTATATTATCTATTTTGGATGTTTTATATGCATTAATATGTTATTTTTTATTATTTTGGGACTAACTTATTAACCTAGAGCCCAGTGCCAGTTTATGTTTTTCCCTTATTTTTGAGCTTCGTAGAAAAGGAATACCAAACGGAATAAAACTTCACGATGATTTTTCTTGGACCAGAAGACACCCAGGGGACTTGGAGTCCAAGTTAGAAGAGTTGCGAGGCGGCAGCAAGGGTGGAGGGCGCGCCCTAGGGGGTACCTTGCCACCTCCTCGGGACTCCTCTAACCTAGCCCTTGGCCCTATATATTCACATATATTCTAGAAACACCAGAAGCGTCAACGAAAACACTTTTCCACCGCCGCAACCTTCTGTTCCCGTGAGATCCCATCTTGGGGCCTTTTCCGGCATCCTGCCGGAGGGGTTTCGATCACGAAGGGCATCTACATCAACTCTGTTTCCCTTCCGATGAAGAGTGAGTAGTTTACCACAGACCTACGGGTCCATAGCTAGTAGCTAGATGGCTTCTTCTGTCTCTTTGATTCGCAATATCATGTTCTACTTGATGTTCTGGGAGATCTATCTGATGTAATCTTCTTTTGCGGTGTGTTTGTCGATATCCAATGAATTGTGGATTTATGATCAAATTATCTATGAATATTATTTGAATCTTCTCTGAATTCTTATATGCATGATTTGATATCTTTGTATTTCTCTTCGAACTATCGGTTTGGTTTGGCCAACTAGATTGGTTTTCCTTGCAATGGGAGAAGTTCTTAGCTTTGGGTTCAATCTTGCGGTGTCCTCACCCAGTGACAAAGTAGGGGTAGCGAGGCACGTATTGTATTGTTGCCATCGAGGATAAAAGATGGGGTTCATATCATATTGCTTGATTTTATTGCTCTACATCATGTCATCTTACTTAAAGTGTTACTCTGTTCTTTATGAACTTAATACTCTAGATGAAGGCAGGAGTCGGTTGATGTGTGGAGTAATAGTAGTACATGCAGGCGAGAGTTGGTCTACTAGACACAGACGTGATGCCTATATTACATAATCATTGCCTTGGATATCGTCATAACTTTGCACTTTTCTATCAATTGCTCGACAGTAATTTGTTCACCCACCGTATTATTTGCCTTCATGAGAGAAGCCTCTAGTGAAACCTATGGCCCCCGGGTCTATTTTCCTTCATATTAATTTCTGATCTACTATTTTTTCAATCTTTTATTTTCAGATCTATAAACCAAAAAACCCAGAAATATTTTATCTTTTATTTATCCATCTCTATTAGATCTCACATTTGCAAGTGGCCGTGAAAGGATTGACAACCCCTTCATCGTGTTGGGTGCAAGTGTTTGATTGTTTGTGCAGGTATTGGTGATTTGCGCATTCTTCTCCTACTGGATAGATACCTGGGTTCTTAACTGAGGGAAATACTTATCTCTACTGTGCTGCATCACCCTTTCCTCTTCAAGGAAAAATCCAACGCAAGCTCCAGAAGTAGTGTTGACACCAGATTTTGGCATGGTCACAAATCCGGGTTCGTATGCAAAAGTTAGAGGCAACACTTCGCGGGCCGGCCCTGAGTGAGAAAGTATTCGGCCTTTGCCGGCTGAATGAAACCTTGCCGGGGTAAAACCTTGCCGATGTGAGGGCTTGCTGGCGGAGAAGCTTGCCGGCGTGAAAAGCTTGCCGACGGAGAAGCTTGCCGGTGTGAAACCTTGCCGGGGAGGAAAGCTTGCCAGGGGGAAAAGCTTGCCGGGCGAAGACCTTGCCGGGGCTGAAAAGCTTGCTGGGAAAGAGCTTGCTGGGTGGAAACTGTCAAGGCCAATCCGACCAGAAGCTGAAGATGGGATCAAATGATTATCTAGATGGACTCGGATGAAGAAGTGTTCAACATGAAAGTTATTCGTAACGTCGAAACGGTCAACTTTGCTTTCGGAGTCATCATCATCCGACGTAGTATACGACCTGCAGAGACGATACAAGAGTCGGATGGTCCAGTCAGCTACATGACCGAGTCCGACTCGAAATTAAAGATGACCCCGTGGAGTATTCAAGATGGCCTTATTTGGAAAAGTGATCAACATACGGATTGTTGGCCTCATCGAAGCGTACAAAATTGATATTTGAACTGTCTCCATAGGAAGTCATATGCAGATTCCACGGCCCGCACAAGGAGCAAGACAGAAGATTGGATCAGATTCGGGCTGAATCCAAGTGGGACCAGAACTAGGACTCTAGGTCGTGAATTGATGTAATTTTCTTGTAAGGAAAGCCTAGATGAATCCTTTGCTTGTACGGGAAGTCCAGCCACCTCTTATATATGTTGGGGTGATGGCTGATTGAACAACACACAATCGAACAAATCAATATACTACTTTTCATCTACGTTTTATCTCTCCACCATTTTTCTCTCTCGTTCTTCGCTGTTCTTCGTCTTTGAGAGCTGCGAATCTCGAGGCTCTAGGGGCGAGCGAATCGACCTAGGGCAGCCCATAGCCGCCGCAATCCCTGACGGGGTCCCTCCCGGGTGCGCGGGGTTTCGGGTCTGCAAAAGCGCCCGCCGACTGTCTTGCGTATCGCACTGTCGGTCAGGTCTCCTTCGACGTGAGCTGCGGTGCATCACCCCCGGTGTCGAGGGTACACGTGACATGTTCATGTGTCAACACACTTTTTGGTGACTCCGCTGGGGAACGAAGATCAATCGTCATCATCCACCATGTCTGATATTCCCAAGCCATCTGAGGTAGACGCCGATAACATCATTAAGCCCAGTCTTCATGAGATATCGGCCGATCATCGCCAAGTTTATGAAGAGTACAAGAAGGCGCGCGAGGAGAAGGACTTGCAGGAGTTCCATGCAAAGTTCAAGAAGGATCGCCAAGGCAACATCACTCTGATTGAAGAAATCAAGTTCCCTCCTCTTCAAGCCGAGCAGGTTAAACCCTCTGTAAGTACTACCTTTTCTCCTGAGCAGTGGGCTGAGATTGAAAGTCGTATTGCTGATGGTAACAATCTAGTCTACCAAACTTTCATAGAAAATACTAATGCTCAGAAGAATACATCTCAATCGTCTAGTGGTAATGATGGTGTAGCTGCTAGTGTGCAAAACCCTAATCTGGCTTTACCTATTGCATCGGCGCCTCCCGTGCTGATGGCTTATTATCCTACTCAAACAAATCAGATTGTGACTGCACCTATTAATCCTATTATGAGCATTCCAGGTTTGGTGGCAGCGCCGAACCAAACCCTACCTACAGCTACAACCACTCGGCCATTACCGAACTATGGGTCGACATACATGCCACAATTCCTACCTGCAGCTAGTAACCCTACTCCTCTTATGCCACTGCCAGAAGCTTCATCGTCCACTATGGATGATGGTCTAGCTAATCTTAGAGAAGAGATGGCTAAGATGCTTCGAGAGAATTTTGGAGTTGAGTTACCTCGGAATCGGATTAACCAAAAGCCGTACCCCGAGTACTTTGATGCCATCCAGTGCCCTCCAGGATATAAAATTCCAGATTTTGTTAAGTTTAATGGAGAAGGCACAAAAACCACATGGGAGCATGTTAGTCAGTATTTAGCACAATTGGGTGAGGCAGGCTCATTGAATGAATTGAAAGTGCATTTATTTCCTTTATCATTAACTGGTACCGCATTTTCATGGTTTTCTTCTTTACCCCATGGTTCTGTTCGGGTTTGGCCACAGCTAGAGCAGAAGTTTCATGATCACTTTTATAGCGGCGACAATGAACGCAAGTTGTCACATCTAACATCGGTTAAACAGAATCATGATGAATCGGTCTCCGATTACGTCAAGAGATTCAGAGAAACAAAAAAACCGGTGTTTTAGTTTGGTGATAACCGAGAGGGACTTGGCAGACCTAGTGCTGAGTGGTTTGAGAACTCCCATTAGAGAAAAGCTAGAAGGCTACGAGTTCTTAAATATCAACCAAGTCTTACAAAGAGCTTTGGCTCAGGAAAGTCGAAGAAAAGACCTCAGAGAAGTGCATAGATACAAAGCCGATCGTCCAAAGATGAATATGGTGGCATATGATAGTGATCACTCGGACGATGAGGGTGATGTTTTTTCTACTGAATTTGTTTGGCCATCTAAGGCCAAACCCTTTACTTGCAATGATCTGAAACCGATTCATAAGAATCGTGATGAAGAGATGAAGTTTACTTTTAACATTGCTAAGTGTGATAAAATATTTGATGCTTTGCTACAGGCTAAGATTATTAGAATATCTCATACTTTACCGCCGTTTGAAGAGCTGAAACAGTGCGCTTATTGCAAATATCATAATTCTTTTTCTCATGCTACTAACGATTGCAATGTTTTTCGACGGCAGATACAATCGACCATTAATGATGGACGATTGAACTTTTCTGAGATGCAAGTTGATAAATGGCCTTTTCCAATGAATACCATGGATTTGGAGGGAAAGAAGCTACTCATTCGGCCGGAGGTTGCCGAATCTGCTAATAAAGCTAATGTCATTGTTGGTGAGCCCAGGAAAGACAAGGAGGGAGACAAGGTCTTGGGGAGACACGTTGTGCTTGACAAGCAACCCTGTGGCAAGGAGACAATCAAAATCACTATCAAGAATCCTACACTCGGGGGGAAACCGAAAGCGCAAGAAAATACTCGTGTTAAATTTGTCAAGCCCAAAAGTCCAGAAGTTGGCAAGTGGAAGACGAATGAAGCTAAAGTGAAGCGCAAGAAAATCAAGCCAACTTTTGATATGTTGCTGTCCAAGTATGCCAATCATGCAGCCGGTTCTAGCTCTAACCGGTCACCAAATTTGAAGCGCTCAAGGTCACCTCCTCGGGAAGAAAGCATCATGCAAGGCCATATGGGTCATGGGCGCCGGGACCATGGGTACCACCTCTCCCCAATGGCCCCTTATGCTTTTCATCCGGGTTGGGCAGAACAAAGGAGGCCCGTTCATGAGAGACTTTCTTATCCCACACGAGGCCGTTTGAACAATAGTGTCAATCGGCCAGTGCAAGATAATCAAAAAAGGGTCGGCAAGCAAGAATGGCGTGTTAAGTCGCCAAGTGCTGTAACGGTCGAGTTAAGCAAAGGCAAGGAAAAACCCGATGCCGACTCACTCATCTTGGGCACCGAAACATTCACCATACAACAGCCGATTATGCATAGCAATCCGACTGAGCTGATACTTGCTATCGCACCAAAGCACTCGGCTAATGACCTTGAAAGAAACACCAGCCAAGTAAAGATGAGAGATCCTAAATACACTCAGCCAAAGTGGTGTCCTCCAGGGCTGACAAAAACACAAAAGAGGAAACTACAGAGGTTAAGGAGTCAAGAGATGACAAAACAAGAAGCCGAGAAGCAAAGGGATAAGTTGTTCAATGACACTCGGCCCATGGTGCCTACAAAACAAGTGTGGAGGCCTAAACAAATACAAGATGCAGTCGCTTCTACACCTATCACAGCAGCACCTACGCCACCAAAGGAGGACGATGCGACAGCTATTACATCGTCTGCGACACTTCTTACTTCTCCTTCACTTGGACAAATTTCAGAATCGGTGGATGCACTTGAAGAAGAGGATGATATGTTGGACTATGAGTCTACGCCGGTTCATGAAGGTATGGATATCAATATGGTGTATTACTTACCTACTGAGTTTCGAGCTGTAGATGAGGAAGGGGAGGTAGCTCAGCTGGATTTTGGCCCTAAAAATGCAATATTCGAGAAGCCAAAAGACCCAGTAACGCATCTGAAACCGTTGTATCTCAGAGGTCATATCAATGGACCACCGCTCACTCGGATGCTTGCTGATGGTGGTGCTGTGGTGAATCTTATGCCGTATTCGGTCTTCAAAAAATTGGGGCTGCATGATGAAGAGTTGATAAAGACCAACATGGTACTCAATGGATTTGAAGGCAAAGAGAAAACTGAAGCCAAAGGTGTGATGTATGTGGAGCTCACGGTGGGAAGTAAAACTTTGGCTACTGCATTCTTTGTCGCTGAGGTGCAAGGTAACTACAATGTCATACTAGGCCGTGATTGGGTTCATGCGAACCAGTGCGTGCCTCCACTATGCACCAGTTTTTGATCCAGTGGGTTGATGATGAAGTGGAAGTCATTCATGCGGATAACTCGGTCTGTGTTACTTTGGCCGAGGCGTCAGTGGATTGGCAACACCCAAATGCTACTTGCTTGACGGGACGTGACTTGTCAGAGTTTGATTTTCTCAGCGCAACCAAGAATGGTTTCGTGTCCGTCTCTTTAAAGCCGACTGAATGCAATCGGCTCCAAGGTATGATATGCTTAAATGGATCCTAACTCAGAGTGGTTACAAAAGCAACTTGTAGAATATCGGTCCAATGAGAACGATATGTATGAGTCCATAGAAGAGTTAGATGATATGGATAAATTAGGACAAGGTTTTACATCGGCCGATCCATTAGAAGAGATAGATATAGGAGATGGTTCAACTCCTAGGCCGACATTTGTAAATGCAAATTTAAGAGCCGGTCATAAAGCTAAGTTGATCGAGCTGTTGAAATAATATGTCTGTTGCTTTGCGTGGGAATATCATGAGATGCCAGGTTTAAGCCGAGAGCTAGTGGAGCATCTATTACCTATAAAGGCTGGTTTTAGACCATATAAACAATCGTGCAGAAAGTTTAATCCAAAAACATATGACCGGATCAAGGAAGAGATCAGTCGTTTGCTTAAAGCTAATTTTATTAGACCTTGCAGGTATGCCGAGTGGATTTCTAACATTGTCCCAGTGGAAAAGAAAGGATCCGGCAAGTTGAGGGTGTGCATTGACTTCAGAGATCTGAATAGGGCTACACCCAAAGATGAGTATCCCATGCCAATAGCCGATATGCTTATTAATGATGCTTCTGGACATAAAGTTATTAGCTTTCTAGATGGTAATGCCGGATACAATCAAATTTTTATGGCCGAACAGGACATGTCCAAGATAGCTTTTCGTTGCCCTGGTTTTCTTGGTTTATTCGAGTGGGCAGTGATGACATTCGGATTAAAAAATGCTGGCGCCACGTATCAAAGGGCTATGAATTTGATTTTTCATGATTTACTCGGTGTCATACTTGAAGTCTATATTGATGATATTGTTGTCAAATTGGACGCTTTTGAATCTCACTTGGCCCATTTGCGTTTAGCTTTTGAAAGAATGAAAAACTATGGACTAAAGATGAATCCTTTGAAGTGTGCATTCAGTGTGTCAGTTGGTAAGTTTTTGGGCTTCATTATCCATGAAGATGGCATAGAGATTGATCCCAAAAAGATAGAGGCCATACAGAAAGTGGAAGCTCCAACACGCAAGAGAGATATGCAAAAGTTCCTTGGCAAGGTCAATTACTTGAGGAGGTTCATAGCTAATTTGCCAGGAAAGGTTGATGCGTTTACTCCTATCCTTCGGTTAAAGAATGATGTTGATTTCACTTGGGGGGGGGGGGGAACAGCAAAAAGCATTTGATATGATCAAGAATTATTTGTGCACTCCTCCGGTGATGAAAGCACCCAAGCATAGGGAACCCTTCAGGCTTTACATCGCAGCAGAGGAAGGAGTTATTGGTGTTGTTTTGACTCAAGAAACCAAAAGAAAAGAGCATACTATTACATATTTGAGCAGGCGCTTATTGGACGCCAAGACAAGGTATACATCTATTGAAAAATTATGTCTATGCTTATATTATGCTTGCACAAAATTGAGACATTATTTTGTGCCGAGTGCTTGTATAGTAGCTTGTCAAACCGATGTCATTAAATACATGTTGCATAGGCCAATTCTTAGTGGTAGAATTGGCAAGTGGGCTTATGCTTTGATTGAATATGACTTGGCTTATGAATCTCTAAAATCCATGAAATGCCAAATCGTTGCTAAATTTATTGTTGAACATCGGATAGATGACAAGTATGACATTGATATAAACCTTGTCTCATTAGTACCGTGGAGATTATATTTTGATGGTTCAGTTTGTAGCAATGGCCAAGGTGTTGGTATTGTTTACATATCTCCTCATGGTGCTGTTTTTGAAGCCTCATGCCGCCTAGAATATTTTTGCACAAACAATCAAGCCGAATATGAAGCATTGTTATTCGGCCAAGAGATGTTACTTGCTATAGGTGTTACACATATTGAGGCTTACGGTGATTCATTACTAGTAGTGCAGCAAGTATACAAAGTCTTTCAGTGTTTGGACGAATCACTTAATGTTTATCTTAATAAATGTCTAGATATGATTTCTACTTTGGATTGTTTTAGCATTGCTCATATATCTAGGCACAACAGGCATCCGGCTACCATGTTGATCATGGCGTGTTTCATATTTCTGAAAAGCCGATGTCTAGTCTTGCCGATGTAGGGGAGGCCGAACCGGAGCCCACCATTTCGGCCACTAATGAAATATTCAATGCAGGAGAAAGTCAAGACTGGAGGAAACCCATTGTTGATTATTTGTGTGATCCTAGTAGAAGGGTGGACAGGGCTGTTTGGCAGATGGCTTTCAAGTATACAGTGAGAGATGATGATCTCTATCGCCGAACGGTTGATGATGTTCTTTTAAAGTGCTTGGACGAGGACCAAGCGAGAGTTGCTATGGGGGAGGTCCATGAAGGTATTTGTGGCACTCATCAATCGGCTCCCAAGATGAAATGGTTGCTACGACGTGCTGGATTTTATTGGCCGACTATGATTAATGATTGGTTCAGATATTACAAAGGGTGTGAAGCTTGTCAAAAATTTGGTGATATTCAGTTGGCTCCTGCTGCTATGTTACATCCCATTATCAAGCCGTAGCCTTTCAGAGGATGGGGTTTAGACTTTATTGGACAAATTCATCCGTCTTCCTTGAAGGGGCATCGGTTCATATTGGTGGCAACCGATTATTTCACTAAATGGTCTGAAGCAGTACCTCTCAAGAACATGACACATACGTAGGTGATTAAATTCATAACCGAGCACATTATTCATAGATTCGGCATTCCTCAAACATTGACTATAGATCAAGGCTCCTCTTTCATGTCACACCAAGTTAGAGAATTTGCCGAATCTTATAATATAAAATTGCTGAATTCCTCTCCATATTATGCCCAAGCCAATGGACAAGCTGAGTCTAGCAATAAATTTTTAATTAAGCTCATCAAGAAGAAGATTGAGGATAATCCAAGGAGATGGCATGAGTTGTTGTCTGAAGCTTTGTGGGCACATAGGATCTCAAGGCATGGTGCTACGAAGGTGACTCCATATGAGCTAGTATACGGTCAAGAGGCTGTTTTACCGGTGGAAGTGAATTTGAATGCTTTGAGAATAGCCAAACAAAATGATTTATCAGCAGTAGACTTTTATAACTTGATGATGAACAATATTGATGAGGTTGCCGATAAACATTTGGCTGCTTTGAAGGCCATAGAGAGGGACAAGTTGAGGGTAGCAAGGGCTTACAATAAGAAGGTTAAGTTGAAGAATTTTCAAGTTGGCGATCTCGTCTGGAAAGTAATTCTCCCGATTGGTTCAAGGGACAAAAAATTCGGGAAATGGTCTCCAAGTTGGGAAGGTCCTTTTAGAATTGCAAGAATAGTTCCCGGAAACTCTTATTTGGTGGAATCCGTACAAGGGGCACTGTTACCTCGAGCTCTCAATGGCAAGTACTTGAAGAAATACCACCCAAGTGTGTGGCAAGAAGCCTAAGTGGGCAATGGCCGATATATGACTATCGCCCTTAGCACAGACATGGCCGATACCTGATTATCGTCCTGAGAAAATAAATGGCCGATGGAGTGTTGACATCGTCCTTAGAACAAACACAATACAAGTTGTTTTCGGCACACAAGCTTTGCCGAAAAACAGGGGGGCATGTGTTGACACCAGATTTTGGCATGGTCACGAATCCGGGTTCGTATGCAAAAGTTAGAGGCAACACTTCGCGGGCCGGCCCTGAGTGAGAAAGTATTCGGCCTTTGCCGGCTGAATGAAACCTTGCCGGGGTAAAACCTTGCCGATGTGAGGGCTTGCCGGCGGAGAAGCTTGCCGGCGTGGAAAGCTTGCCGGCGGAGAAGCTGGCCGGTGTGAAACCTTGCCGGGGAGGAAAGCTTGCCGGGGGAAAAGCTTGCCAGGCGAAGACCTTGCCGGGGCTGAAAAGCTTGCCGGGAAAGAGCTTGCTGGGTGGAAACTGTCAAGGCCAATCCGACCAGAAGCTGAAGATGGGCTCAAATGATTATCTAGATGGACTCGGATGAAGAAGTGTTCAACATGAAAGTTATTCGTAACGTCGAAACCGTCAACTTTGCTTTTGGAGTCATCATCATCCAACGTAGTATACGACCTGCAGAGACGCTACAATAGTCGGATGGTCCAGTCCGCTACATGACCGAGTCCAACTCGAAATTAAAGATGACCCCGTGGAGTATTCAAGATGGCCTTATTTGGAAAAGTGATCAACATACAGATTGTTGGCCTCATCGAAGCGTAAAAAATTGATATTTGAACCGTCTCCATCGGAAGTCATATGGAGATTCCACGGCCCGCGCAAGGAGCAAGACAGAAGATTGGATCAGATTCGGGCTGAATCCAAGTGGGACCAGAACTAGGACTCTAGGTCATGAATTGATGTAATTTTCTTGTAAGGAAAGCCTAGATGAATCCTTTGCTTGTACGGGAAGTCCAGCCGCCTCTTATATATGTTGGGGGTGACGGCCGATTGAACAACACACAATCGAACAAATCAATATACTACTTTTCATCTACGTTTTATCTCTCCACCATTTTTCTCTCTGGTTCTTCGCTGTTCTTCATGTTTGAGAGCTGCGAATCTCGAGGCTCAAGGGGCGAGCGAATCGACCTAGGGAAGCCCATAGCCACCGCAATCCCTGACGGGGTCCCTCCCAGGTGCGCGGGGTTTTGGGTCTGCAAAAGCGCCCACCGACTGTCTTGCGTATCGCGCTGTCGGTCGGGTCTCCTTCGACGTGAGCTGCGGTGCATCACCCCCGGCGTCGAGGGTACACGTGACGTGTTCGTGTGTCAACAAGTAGCAGGAAGAATTTCTGGCGCCGTTGCCCGGGAGATCTACGCCAAGTCAAGATCTACATCAAGCCTACCAAGTACCCATCATAAACTCTGGTATCTTGCATTACATTATTTGCCATTTTCCTCTCGTTTTCGTCTCCTCCACTTCTAAAATGATTTTCGAAAAGAATTGCCCTTTTCTTCGCCCTTCTTCCGTTCGTCTTTTCGTTTGCGTTTTGTTTGCTTGTGTGTTGGATTGCTTGCTTTGTCACGATGTCTCAAGAGAATACCAAATTGTGTGACTTTTACAACGCAAATAATAATGATTTTATTAGTACTCCGATTGCTCCCGCCACTAGTGCGGAATCTTATGAAATTAATGCCGCTTTGCCGAATCTTGTTATGAAAGATCAATTTTCTAGCCTTCCTGGTCAAGATGCCGCATCCCATCTAAATAATTTCGTTGAGTTGTGTGATATGCAAAAGAAGAAAGATGTGGATAATGATATTGTTAAATTTATGCTATTTCTGTTTTCACTTCGAGATCGTGCTAAACTTGGTTTTCATCTTTGCCTAAAACTAGTATTGATTCATGGAATAAGTGTAAAGATGCTTTTATTTCCAAGTATTTTGCTGCTAATGGTTTGAATTTGTGGATGATCATACAAAATTTTTATGCTGGATTGAATTTTGCTGCTAAAAATCTTTTAGATTCGGCCGCGGGAGGTACTATTATGGAAATTACATCAGTAGAAGCTACTAAACTCCTGGATGATATTATGGTTAATTATTCTCAATGGCATACCGAAAAATCTTCCACTAGTAAAAAAGTCCATGCGATTGAAGAGATTAATGTTTTGAGTGGAAAGATGGATGAACTTATGAAATTAGTTGCTAGCAAGAGTGATCCTATTGATCCTAATGATATTCCTTTATCTAATCTGATTGAGAATAATAATGAATCTATGTATGTGAATTTTGTTGGTAGGAACAATTTTGTCAATAACATGTATAGGGGTAATTTTAATCCTAGGCCGTTTCCTAGTAACTCCTCTAATAATTATGGTAATTCCTACAACAATTCTTATGGAAATTATAATAAGATGCCCTCTTATTTTGAGAATAGTGTTAAAGAATTTATGAGTTCACAAAATAATTTCAATGCTTTGGTTGAAGAAAAATTTCTTAAGATTGATGATTTGGCTAGGAATGTGGATAGAATTTCTATTGAGGTTGACTCTTCGAAAATTGCTTCGGTTGAAGAAAAATTGCTTAAGATCTATTCCACCCAAGTATGGTATCAATGAATCTCTAAAGGCTATGAGAATCTCCATTATTGATGGGTGCAAAGAAAGAGACGCTAAGATGCGTGCTAAGCGAGATTGGTTTGTAAAAGCGTGTTCTTCTAGTTTTTGTGAAAATAATGATGAAGATTTTAAAGTGATTGATGTGACTCCTATTTAATATTTGTTTTCTAAAATAAATCTTGATAAAGATGGGACTGGAGATGATTCAACTTTAGTTAGAAGGCATCCCAATGATTAGGAGTTTATAGATCTTGATGCAAAAATTGATAAAAGTGGGATTGGAGAGGGCAAAACTTGAAGTAGCAATGAACCCACTATTTTGGAATTCAAGGAATCTAATTATGATAATTTTTCTTCAATAGATTGTATTTCCTTGTAGCAATACATGTTGAATTCTCCTCATGCTTATAATCAAAATAAAGCTTTTACTAAACATATTGTTCATGCTATGATGACATCTTTTGAGGAAAAGATTGAATTGGAAGTTTCTATTCCTAGAAAACTTTATTATGAGTGGGAACCTACTATTAAGATTAAGATTAAAGATTATGAGTGGCATGCTTTGTGTGATTTGGGTGCTAGCGTTTCCATGATTCCAAAAACTTTATGTGATGTGTTAGGTTTCCGTGAATTTGATGATTGTTCTTTAAATTTGCATCTTGCGGATTCCACTATTAAGAAACCTATGTGAAGGATTAATGATGTTCTTATTGTTGCAAATAGGAATTATGTGCCCGTAGATTTCATTGTTCTTGATATAGATTGCAATCCTACATGTCCTATTATTCTTGGTAGACCTTTCCTTAGAACGATTAGTGCAATTATTGATATGAAAAAAGAAAACAGTAGATTTCAATTTCCGTTAAGGAAGGGCATGGAACACTTTCCTAGAAAGAAAATTAATTTGCCATATGAATCTATTGTGAGAGCTACTTATGGATTGCATGCCAAAGATGACAATACCTACATCTATGTTTTTATGCCTACCTAACGACGTTAAACAATAGCGCTTATCGGGAGGCAACCCAATTTTATTTTTGTTCTTACTTTTTTTGTTTCGTTTTGCAATAAATAATTCATCTAGCATCTGGTTAGATGTGTTTTTGTGTTTTAATTAGTGTTGGTGCCAAGTAAGACCTTTGGGATGGCTTACGGTGATCGTTGATTTGATCTTGCTAAAAAACAGAAAGTTTTTCGCTCAGGAAAACAATTCTCATTTCTAACAAAAGCGTGATAAAATACTGATTCTTTTTGCAGAAGATTAATACACAAATTTCCCATGTTTTCCTAAGTTTCACAATTTTTGGTGTTACACATGTATTCGAGAGTTACAGATTGCTACAGACTGTTCTGTTTTTGACAGATTCGGTTTCCTTTGTGTTGTTTGCTTATTTTGATGAATCTATGGGTTGTATCGGGGGGTATGAACCATGGAAAAGTTGGAATACTGTAGATACTACACCAATATAAATAAAGAATGAGTTCAGAACAGTACCAAAAGTGGTGATTTATTTTCTTATACTAACTGAGCTTATGAGATTTTCTGTTGAGTTTTGTGTTGTGAAGTTTTCAAGTTTTGGGTAAAGATTTGATGGACTATGGAATAAGGAGTGGCAATAGCCTAAGATTTGGGATGCCCAAGGCACCCCAAGGTAATATTCAAGGACAACCAAGAGCTTAAGCTTGGGGATGCCCCGGATGGCATCCCCTCTTTCGTCTTCATCTATCGGTAAATTTACTTGTGCCTATATTTTTATTCACCACATGATATGTGTTTTGCTTGGAGCGTCTTGTATGATATGAGTCTTTACTTTCTAGTTTTCCACAATCATCCTTGCTATACACACATTTTGAGAGGGACACGTATGAATCGTGATTTATTAGAATACTCTATGTGCTTCACTTATATCTTTTGAGTTAGGCAATTTTGCTCTAGTGCTTCACTTATATCTTTTTAGATCACGTTGGTGGCTTTATTTTGTAGAAATTATTGAACTATCATTCTTCACTTATATTATTTTGAGAGTCTCTCTAAATAGCATGATAATTTTATTTGGTTATGAATTTAGTCCAAATATGATAGGCATCCAAGAGGGATTTAATAAAAACTTTCATATAAAGTGCACTGAATATTATGAGAAGTTTGATTCCTTATGATTGCTTTGAGATATAAAGATGGTGATATTAGGGTCATGATAGTGAGTAATTGTGGATTGGAGAAAGACTTGTGTTAAAGTTTTTGATTCCCGTAGCATGCACGTATAGTGAACCATTATGTAATGAAGTTGGAGCATGATTTATTTATTGATTGTCTTCCATATGAGTGGCGGTCGGGGACGAGCAATGGTCTTTTCCTACCAATCTATCCCCCTAGGAGCATGCGCGTAGTACTTTGTTTCGATGACTAATAGATTTTTACAATAAGTATCTGAGTTCTTTATGACTAATGTTGAGTCCATGGATTATACGCACTCTCACCCTTTCACCATAGCTAGTGTCTCTACTACCGTGCAACTTTCGCCGGTTCCATACACCCACCTATTACCTTCCTCAAAACAGCCACCATACCTACCTATTATGGCATTTCCATAGCCATTCCAAGATATATTGCCATGCAACTTCCATCGTTCCGTTTATTATGACACGCTTCATCATTGTCATATTGTTTTGCATGATCATGTAGTTGACATAGTATTTGTGGAAAAAGCCACCTTTCATAATTTTTTCATACATGTCACTCTCGAGTCATTGCACATCCCAGTACACCGCCGGAGGCATTCATATAGAGTCATATTTTGTTCTAAGTATCGAGTTGTAATTCTTGAGTTGTAAGTAAATAAAAGTGTGTTGATCTTCACTATTAGAGCATTGCCCCATGTGAGGAAAAAAGAGAGAGGCCAAAGAAGCTAAATAAAAAATGAGACAAAAGAGAGAAGGGGCAATGTTACTATCCTTTCTCCACACTCGTGCTTCAAAGTAGCACCATTATCTTCATGATATAGAGTCTCTTATGTTGTCACTTTCATATACTAGTGGGAATTTTTCATTATAGAACTTGGCTTGTATATTCCACCGATGGGCTTCCTCAAATTTCCCTAGGTCTTCGTGAGCAAGCAAGTTGGATGCACACCCACTTAGTTTCTTTTTTTGAGCTTTCATAAACTTATAGCTCTATTGCATCTGTTGCATGGCAATCCCTACTCACTCACATTGATATCTATTAATGGGCATCTCCAGAGCCCGTTGATACGCCTAGTTGATATGAGACTATCTCCTTCTTTTTTGTCTTCTCCGCAACCATTATATTCTATTCCACCTATAGTGCTATGTCCATGGCTCACGCTCATGTATTGCGTGAAAGTTGAAAAGGTTTGGAACAATTGCTTGGCTTGTCATCGGGGTTGTGCATGATTTGAATATTTTGTGTGATGAAGATGGAGCATAGCCAGACTATATGATTTTGTATGGATATCTTTCTTTGGCCATGTTATTTTGAAAAGACATAATTTCCTTGTTAGTATGCTTGAAGTATTATTGTTTTTATGTCAATATTAAACTTTTGTTTTGAATATTATGGATCTGAACATTCATGCCACAGTAAAGAAAATTACATGGATAAATATGTTAGGTAGCATTCCACATCAAAAATTCTGTTTTTATCCACTGGTGCGCGTTGGTCCTAAACAAACGGTTTTTTACCCCTTTCTGCGACGGCATTTGGAACCGTCGCCAACTGAGTGTGTGCGATAGAGTGTCCTTCCCACACGACCCAGCAATCGTCGGGGATAGGCCCTCCTGGGACCTAGGCTGGGGCCGTGTGCGATCAGGCGAGGCATCGAAACCCAATTATTTCCGTAGGTATGTACATCCCACACGGTGCATCCCAGAAATCATTTCCATAGGTATGTACATCCCACACGGTGAATCCCAGAAATCATTTCTGTAGGTATGTACATCCCACACGGTAATCCGAGAAAATCATTTCCGTAGGTATGTACATCCCACACGGTGAATCCTACAAAAACATTTCCGTTCGTATGTATATGACACACAGTCAATCCAAGGAATAGTTTCCTTTCTTATGTACATCCCACCCAGTCAATCCAGGGAAAAAGTTTCCGTTCGGACGTAAATCCCACATAGTTTTATGTGTAGGCTCGTGTGTGAAAGGTGTAACTATCACACACGGTCTTCCTTGGTTAACTGTTTGCTTTTATAAACTATATCACACACGATTTGATGAAGAAAAATGTGTGGCATTAGGCTATCCATCGCAACCGCTTTTACTGCTAGAACCGTTTACAAAGGTCCATGACACATTTAGCAGGTTTATTAGTTTACAATTAATAATTCCAGTATTACGCAAATTCACATTTCATATCGAACAGCTGTTTGCCAATTTCATATCAGGCACATAAATATATTATAACATCACAGTACGGTAGCTACATGAAAACAGCACAATACAACATATAGCTAGTTCAACTTCATAAGAACAATATATTCATTTCACTAATCGAGATCATCCAGGCTCGTCTTATCCACCTCTGCTTTCAGTTCAGTAAGAACCCGTTTTGCACAGGCCAACTTGGAAAGTGCCTCCTCCTTCGCCAACACCATCTTAGCAAAGTCTTTAAAAAATCTGAGCTCATTCTACACCTTCAACTTTTTATCCCGCATCTTGAAATATGCTTCAGTGTTGACAAGACTTTCTCTAAGCCTAGCTGTGTTCACTTCCTCATACATGCTCCAGAGCTTCGTTAGTCACATCTTCAAATATTATGGCCACTCTTGATCAACCCACTCCAAGTAAGAACACTTTCGTTCATCCTATAATATTTAAAATGAGATCAGTAACAATTGTAGGGGAAATGGGTTTATAGCAACATAGAAAATCACCAATGGTTATTTTGAAAAACTGAAGAAACATGTTAATTATGACATATCTTCTCAAAAATATCAACGTACAAATGAAATAATTGGTACTGAGACAACAACCAAATTCTGGAACATTAGAAGCTATAATTAACTACAACGATGCTACAAGTTCTTACTCATGTACAATAAATAACAAATTGAACATTTTATGAGAAAGGTAAATATAACTGCAACAGAATAGCAACAGTGTTTGGATGACAGCAAATTGATACTAACAGGTGTGTACATGCACAAACTTAGTAACATAGAACTACTAGCACTAAGGCCATCCACTATCTATGCCAAAATTGGTGTAAAGACACCTGTTGCTACATCTCGCACCGGTGCCCTGAACTGGTGAACCGATGCAACGGGAAAAAAAATCAGGGACCCGGACTCCGGAGCACGTAGTTGCTCTGATGCCCAGTTCCTTCGTGCCATAAAGATTTAGTATTTTACTGCTTGGCTGCTTGGATGTGTGTACCAAAGTTGGCTGCACAAACTACTGAAGCGGTGCCAAATAATTTTCTAATGGCACCGCTGATGAGATGGCAACAATTTAAGATACTAGGTACAAACTGTGACACTATCTTAGGATGCATTTGGTTGAAGGTGTGGTATGAAAGGGTTGGGACCATGACAGTGTCTGAATCACATCTAACAAATGATTTGTAACAACGGAAGAGGGTCTAACCTTCTCTGCACATGCCAGAAACTTCCTCCCAGTGTCCACAGAATCAAACGCAAGTAGCTTCACGCATGGAGATTGATGGTGACAACGAGCAGATAGATCTTCAGCCACCCCGCTCCATTCGTTGCCACTGATGGTCTTATGGAGCTACAAGAGGAAGAAACGGATCAGATCGACCTCCGGGTAAAAATTCGTCATTCCAAGTCATAGCCCGAGGGAGAGAGAAGAGAGGCATACCCAGGTGGTGAAGGATTAGTCGCGGAGGAGGAACTACTGGAGATGTCTTTGAAGAAGACCATGGCGACCCGGCGGTAGGATGCAAGACACGGCGAGAGCGAGGAAGCGGCTATAACTTAGGAAGGAAGGAGGAAACAAGGGAAATGTGACTTGTGGTCGAGGAGAAAAGGGGGTGGGGAAGGGGGCGGGGTAGGTATTTTGGCGATAGGCCAAAATTTTGGAAATGTGGAGGGAAACTTTGGGCGCGGTGCCGCCGGGCCATTCACTTTGAACGATTGTGTGCATCGCAAATGATTCTTCTGCTTTACGCGCATGGGATGAGTTTGATAATTCAAATTTTGGTCTCAAGGCATGGGCACATTCACTTTGAACGCGCGCGGTGCCGCCGGACCATTCACTTTGAACGATTGTGCGCATCGCAAACGATTCTTCTGCTTTACGGGCATGGGATGAGTTTCAAAATTCAAATTTTGGTCTCAAGGCATGGGCACATTCACTTTGAACGCGCGCGGTGCCGCCGGACCATTCACTTTGAACGATTGTGTGCATCGCAAACGATTCTTCTGCTTTACGCGCATGGGATGAGTTTGATAATTCAAATTTTGGTGGAAATTTCCTTGGGTACGTCATTGCATAATTTAACATCGCTTGCTAATTTGGGCACACAAAAGAGCGTACAGCAGACAGACCACACTTACTGAATCGTGCAATTTCAGTAATTACACAGAGCCAGTTGACCTAAACATTGCTCTAACAAAAGAACAGCATTAAACACAAAGCCTAAGTACGCATAATTAAAAATCCGCCGCCGCGCCGGGCTATGCATCGTCGGTGTGAGATGAGACATTGATGACTTGTCCTGGCGACATGCCGCCGTTGGTGGACTCTGCGTCCCCCTGCTGAAGTCGACCGCGTCCTCGTCCTCGTCCTCAGCGCCGCCCTCAAGGTTGTAGTACTCGTAGTAGTGGCAGCGCCAGAGCTCGCGTTGGTACTCCACCAACGATTCCTCGACGGACAGACTCTTCTCTACCTCGACCTCGGCCACGCGCAACTCCTTCTCCCAGCTCTCCTCGATCTCTGCTGCCTCCTGCATCTCCAGCTCCCGCTCGGCGACCTCATGAGGAAGCAGGTGCTCCATGGCCATCACCGCCATTTCAGACATGGGTTGCATGCTGGAGTCTGAGGTGGCCTGGAATATCTTGGCGTGTGCATCCTCGATCTTGGCGTGGATGGCCTCGACCCAGGCTAGGGCGACATCAGCGGCACGGACGGCAGCTCGAGCACACTCGGTGTTTGCAGCAGTCGTCGCAGCAGCAGCTGCAACCGTCTCGGCTGCTGCAGCTGCCCTGTCGGCTGCCGCAGACACCCTCTCAGTGGAAGCGGCCGCGCTCAATGCGGATACAGTGGCACTCTCGGTGTAGGCGGACACGCTCTCGGCGCAGGCGGTGGCGCTCAGGGGGGGGGACGCGGCCATCGTACGGGCCTTGACGAAGCGTTTCCACGGCATCATCTTTCAAGAAGGGAGTGCACGATGGGGATCGGGATTCGTGGATTCATGGATTCGGGGGTTGCCGGCACTAGAGCAGACGAGCCGGCGAAGCTTAAGGAGGGAGACTTAAATAGACTCAGATATTTTCATCGCAAACGGTTCCTAGAAAATAACTGTGTGTGATGTTGTAGATATTTTTTATTAGCTGTGAAAGAAGAATTTGGAATAAAGTGCCAACAGATGGTGTTTTAAATGAACAAGAAATTTTGTAGTACTAATACAACTGTCATGTCAAATTTTGGAAAATTTCAGGGGTCATTTGACCTTCTAAGACATTTAAGTGATTTTCTAGCCATTTAATGACCGTAATTGAAATTTGAACTACATGTACATGCAACAGCTAACCATAACGGTTTGAAAACTCATATTTTGTAAACTTGTGTGCGGTTTAATTCCATGTGCAGTAAATTGGAAAGAATTTTCAAACATATTGGTCTAACGGCTATTACACAATTAAGCATGGTGTGACATGGCATTTTAATTCCAAAAAATTAAAAAAAAACAGAAAGACATGAAACCTTGGTTGATGTAATGTCATACCACCAAGATGATATGGTAAAAAATTGGCATGTTTGACCAAAGTTTGGACACACACCCCTCACAAACCGGAGCAACTCACTAGAAGGCTCGTGGTTACGAGAGGGAATAGTGCATGTTCGATGACGAACGGGAGATAGCTTCTTCTTACGGCCTTCAATTTTTTTTCTACGTCTAACGTGCACTACTACAACTGTAATGTGAAGTTTTTGAAAATTCTAGGGGTCATTTGACCTTTTAAAGACATTTCAGTGATTTTTTAGCCATTTAATGACCGTAATTCAAATTTGAAGTACATCTACATGCAACGCGTGACGGAAACGGTTTAAAAAAATCATATTTGTGTACTTGTGTGTGAGTTGATTCCATGTGCAGTAAACTAGAAGGAATTTTCAAACATATTTGTATCATGACATGGACACATATATGCATGAATACGTATGCATGGAGTGGCATGGCATTTTAATTCCAAAAAAAAATCAGAAACACGTGAAACCTTAGTTGATGTAATGTCATGCCACCAAGATGATGTGGTAAAGAAATTGGCATGTTTGACGAAAGTTTGGACACACAACCCTCACAAACTGAAGCAACTCGCTAGAAGGTTCATGGTTCCGAGAGGGAACAATGCATGTTTGATGACGAACGAGAGATAGCTTCCCCTTACGGCCTTCAAATTTTTTCTACGTCTAACGTGCACTACTACAACTGTAATGTGAAATTTTGGAAACTTCTAGGGGTCATTTGACCTTTTAAAGACATTTAAGTGATTTTCTAACCATTTAATGACCGTAATTCAAATTCGAACTATACCTACATGCAACGCCTAACCAAAACATTTTGAAAAATCATATATGTGTACTTGTGTGCGAGTTAATTCCATGTGGAGTAAATTAGAAGGAATTTTCAAACATATTGGTTTCATGACATGGACACATGCATACGTATGCATGGAGTGACATGGCCTTTTAATTCAAAAAATAGAAAAATGATGAGAAACACATGAAACCGTGGTTGATGTAATATCATGCCACCAAGATGATGTGGTAAAGAAATTGGCATGTTTGACGAACATTTGGACACGCACCCCTCACAAACCGGAGCAACTCGCTAGAAGGTTCGTGGTTCCGAGAGGGAACAATGCATGTTTGATGACGAACGGGAGATAGCTTCCTCTTACGGCCTTCAAATTTTTTCCCTACGTTTAACGTGCACTAATACAATTGTCATGTGAAAATTTGGTAAATTTCAGGGGTCATTTGACCTTTTAAAGACATTTAAGTGATTTTCTAAACATTTAATGACCGTAATTCAAATTTGAACTACATCTACATGCAACGCCTAACCATAACGGTTTGAAACATCATATTTTTTGTGTACTTGTGTGCCAGTTAATTCCATGTGCAGTAAATTCAAAGGATTTTTCAAACATATTGGTGTCAAGGCATGGGCACATGCATAGAGTGCATGCCATGGCATTTTAATTCCAAAAAATTAAAAAATGATCAGAAAAAATGAAATTTTGCTTGATTTAATGTCATGCCACCAAGATGATGTGGTAAAGAAATTGGCATGTCTGATGAAAGTTTGTACACACACCTCTTACAAACCAGAGCAACTCGCTAGAAGGTTCGTGGTTCCGAGAGGGAACAATGCATGTTTGATGACGAACGGGAAATAGGTTCCTCTTACGGCCTTCAAATTTTTTGAACGTCTAACATGCACTACTACAACTGTAATGTGAAATTTTGGAAAATTCTAGGGGTCATTTGACCTTTCAAAGACATTTAAGTGATTTTCTAAACATTTAATGACCATAATTTAAATTTGAAGTACAGCTACATGCAACGCCTAACCACAACGGTTTGGAAAATCATATATGTGTACTTGTGTGCGAGTTAATTCCATGTGCAGTAAATTAGAAAGAATTCTCAAACATATTGGTCTCACGACATGAAAACATGCATACGTATGCATGGAGTGACATGGCATTTTAATTCAAAAAATAGAAAAATGATCAGAAACACATGAAACCATGGTTGATGTAATGTCATGGCACCAAGATGATGTGGTAAAGAAATTGGCATGTTTGACGAACGTTTGGACACATGCCCCTCACAAACCGGAGCAACTCGCGCTAGAAGGTTCGCGGTTCCAAGAGGGAACAATGCATGTTTGATGATGAACGGGAGATAGCTTTCTCTTACGGCCTTCAAATTTTTCCTATGTTTAACGTGCACTAATACAACTGTCATGTCAAAATTTGGTAAATTTTAGGGGTCACTTGACCTTCTAAAGAAATTTAAGTGATTTCCTAACCATTTAGTGACCGTAATTCAAATGTGAACTACATCTACATGCAACGCCTAACCAAAACGGTTTGAAAATCATATTTTTGTGTACTTGTGTGTCAGTTAATTCCATGTGCAGTAAATTCGAATGAATTTTCAAACATATGGTGTCAAGGCATTGGCACATGCATGGAGTGCATGCCATGGCATTTTAATTCCAAATAATTAAAAAATGATCAGAAAAACATGAAACCTTGCTTGATTTAATGTCATGCCACCAAGATGATGTGGTAAAAAATTGGCATGTTTGATGAAAGTTTGGACACACACCCCTCACAAACCGGAGCAACTCACTAGAAGGTTCGTGGTTCCGAGAGGGAACAATGCATGTTTGCTGACGGGCGGGAGATAGCTTCCTTTTACGGCCTTCAAATTTTTTCCTACGGTTAACATGCACTAATACAACTGTCATGTGAAAATTTGAAAATTTCAGGGGTCATTTGACCTTTTAAAGACATTTAAGTGATTTTCTAACCATTTAATGACTGTAATTCAAATTTGAACTACATCTACATGCAACCTTAACATAACGGTTTGAAAAATCATATTTTATGTACTTGTGTGTGAGTTAAAAAATCATCAGACAATGTAAATATCTTGTGTTCAAAAAAGAAAATGTAAAGATCTAGCAAGACAACCGGCCCCCACACGATTGGCAGTCTATCTCACGGCTCGGGGTTTGGTAGGTGAATGGCGGAGATCATTAATCAGACATGGTTCTGCATTGGAAACCGTCAGCTATTACGTTCACACACGGATTTTGGCTATTATGTTCACACACGGATTTTGCTGCGGGAATCATTTGTAATTCAAACTACAGTACGCATAAATTCCGGCTACCGGCGTTTGTACTGTCCCCGTCGATCTATATTCCGGCCGCCAATAAATACTACCTTTCTCACGTCGTCCCGCCTGCATTCTCATCTACATCCTCCCCTCGCTCGCCCTCTCTCTCTCAAATCTCTGCCATGGCGCCGCCGGTCTGCCCACGTGCTGACGAGGAGTCGCTGCCCCCCGAGGACGCTCACTCGATTAGCAGCGATGAGGACCCCTACGCGCCGCCTGATGTGGTTGCGCCGGACCCCCCAACTTTGGATTGGTTTTGGGGCCAGTACAATCTTTGTCTATGGAAGTCGCTGCCGCCGGCTGAGAAAGCCAGGCAAGTGGCCTTCAAGAAGGAGATGGCGGAGGAAGAAGCCAGGTACCAGGTGACCTGTGAAGCCCATGATGCCGCCTGGAAAAAGGAGGCCGTGGAGCTTTGGGGGCGGGCGCGTCGTCGTGCCGAGGAGGTGTACAAAGACGGGTACTTCGTGAGGAAGGTCATAGGTGCTGGGCGCCTAGTCGCTGCGTGGAGTTGGGCCGATAAGCTCCAGCGTGCCATCGACGAGGAGCTCTGGTGGATGCCCAAAGAAATGGCAACATCGGCCGCGCGCGTCCGCCAGCAAGAGGCATATCGGTACGTCAAACGATGTGAGGCGGAGGAGTCGGAGAATTGCCTCCAAACTGGGAAGACGCCGCGCACCAGGGAGCTGCTCGCGAGGGGCTGCCAGAATACTGGCCTCAGGAGGGATTATTAGTTTTAGTATTGTTCATTTTCAATTTTATGCATTGTACCTAGTAGTTAAGTATCATCACGTATATGTGATGATATTATTTATATGTGTGTGTGTGTGTGTGTGTGTGTGTTTGTATACTAATTTGAATCTAGCTGTTATCATCCACATATACAGAATGGAAAGCGTATATACACACATTGAAACAAGACATATTAGAATGGAAAACAGAGTACACACATTGAAACAGAGCAATAAACAGAGTAATATTATGATTGCTGCGAATACAAAGCTATCCACGTTGAAACAACTTTTTAAAATAAAACGCGTCCATGAGACCATGACCAGCAGCCCTTGCCTAGGGTAGCTCTTGGCTCTGTCTGAACAAGTGCAGGCATTCGTCCAAGCGGTCGACACGCTCGCGGCACATGTTCCTCTCGAGCTTCAAGTTGGCTATTTCATCGGAGATCATCAGCTCGAGGATGCGACGGCCATGTTCCTCTACTGCGCCTAGGTGGACACCTGGGCCAAGGAGGTGGTCGAGCCTACGGACCAGCGCGTTGGCATCCAGCGGGCCACGAACAAGGCGAATGGCGGCACCCATGCGAACGGCGCGGCAGGCGTCCGGTGCAAGTATAGCGTGGCCGACATCTGGTGCAAGTACGGTGCTGAGGGCCTCTGTCCACTCCTGGCGAGGAATGGGGGTACTGACAGGACGTGTACACAGCTGCGACCCTGTGTCGACAGCAGACAAGAGCCGACGGATCAGTTCTTGCTGTGCAGCGCGCCGCGCCTCTCGCTCTGCGGCGCTCCAACGGTCTCGCCGTGCGGCGAGCCGCAGCCTATCAGCAGGGGCGCGCCTAGCTTGCTCTGCGGCGCGTCATCGATCATGTTGTGTGGCAAGCTGCAGCCTGTCGGCGCTGACATGCCTATCTTGATCCGCGGCGCTCAAGCGCCACACGCCAAAGGTCTGCTCGACCCTGGCGATGACGCGCATCACAGCGTCGTCCATCGCATTGCCGAGGAGCGCCTCGGCCTCGACGGGCCGTGGCGTCTGCTCGTTTTCCTGGTCGACAAGGTTGATGGCAGAGGCAGCGCTTTGGTGGGTTGGTATGCTTGGAAAAGGTGGATGTGCTACAGGCTGCGCTTGTCGCCTCCGTGTGTCGCGCGCCCCCTATGCGCAATATAGTAGGGTGGCGGGAAACAGGTGAGGAAATGGCGGGAAACAGTGGTGTGTTCATAAAACGCCATCAATTAATGGAAACTTAGCATCGAGCTAGCACAAGAAGTAGATGATGATCAGATGAACACGTGCCACACTAGGGATTCCGTCGGTGAAGAATTCATCA
Organism: Triticum urartu; assembly: GCF_056163025.1. NCBI lineage: Eukaryota > Viridiplantae > Streptophyta > Magnoliopsida > Poales > Poaceae > Triticum > Triticum urartu. The sequence goes on along the minus strand of NC_141874.1, from coordinate 46,466,770 downwards.
ATCCCAAACGGTTGAATACTAGAAAGTGTTTGCCCAAGACACACACGGCATATGATACGTCTCCGTCATATCTAATTTTCCAAACACTTTTGCCCTTATTTTGGACTCTAACTTGTATGATTTGAATGGAACTAACCCGGACTGACGTTGTTTTCAGCAGAATTGCCATGATGTTGTTTTATGTGCAGAAAACAAATATTCTCGGAATGACCTGAAACTCCACGGAACATCTTAGAAAAAATAATAAAAAATCCTCCCCAAAGATGAAGACCAGGGGGCCCACACCTTGTCCACGAGGGTGGGGGGCGCCCCCCTAGGGCGCGCCCCCTACCTCGTGGGCCCCCTAGATGCCCTCCGACGCCAACTCCAACTCTATATATTTGCTTTCGGAGAGAGAAAAATCAGAGAGAAGAAATCATCGCATTTTACGATACGGAGCCGCCGCCAAGCCCTAAAACCTCTCGGGAGGGCTGATTTGGAGTCCGTTCGGGGCTCCGAAGAGGGGGATTCGTCGCCGTCATCATCATCTACCATCCTCCATCACCAATTTCATGATGCTCACCACCGTGCGTGAGTAATTCCATCATAGGCTTGCTGGACGGTGATGTGTTGGATGAGATTTATCATGTAATCGAGTTAGTTTTGTTAGGGTTTGATCCCTAGTATCCACTATGTTCTGAGATTGATGTTGCTATGACTTTGCTAAGCTTAATGCTTGTCACTAGGGCCCGAGTGCCATGATTTCAGATCTGAACCTATTATGTTTTCATGAATATATGTGAGTTCTTGATCCTATCTTGCAAGTCTATAGTCACCTACTATGTGTTATGATCCGGCAACCCCGAAGTGACAATAATCGGGACCACTCCTGGTGATGACCATAGTTTGAGGAGTTCATGTATTCACTATGTGCTAATGCTTTGTTCCGGTTCTCTATTAAAAGGAGGCCTTAATATCCCTTAGTTTCCGATAGGACCCCGCTGCCACGGGAGGGTAGGACAAAAGATGTCATGCAAGTTCTTTTCCATAAGCATGTATGACTATATACGAAATACATGCCTACATTACATTGATGAATTGGAGCTAGTTCTGTGTCACCCTATGTTATGACTGTTACATGGTGAACTGCATCCGGCATAATTATCCATCACTGATCCGGTGCCTACGAGTTTTCCATATACTGATTTACACTTATTTACTTTCCTGCTGCTACTGTTACAATCACTACAAAATACCAAAAACATTACTTTCGTTGTCTTTACTTTTGTTGCTGCTACCACCACTATCATATTACTGTGCTACTAAACACTTTGCTACAGATACTAAGTTTCCAGGTGTGGTTGAATTGACAACTCAGCTGCTAATACTTGAGAATATTCTTTGGCTCCCCTTGTGTCGAATCAATAAATTTGGGCTGAATACTCTACCCTCGAAAACTATTGCGATCCCCTATACTTGTGGGTTATCAAGACTAATTTATGGCGTCGTTGCCGGGGAGCATAGCTCTATTCTTTGAGTCACTTGGGATTTATATCTGCTAGACACTATGAAGAACTTGAAAGACGCTAAGACAACAATTTATCCCTCAACTACGAGGGGAGGTAAGGAACTGCCATCTAGATCTACACTTGATTCACCTTCTGTTATGAGTAAGCTAGCGACACCTAAACCTGCTTCTGCTATTCGTTCCGATATGTCGCATGTTATTGATGATGCCACTTCTGCTATGCATGATACTTATGATGAAACTGCTTTTATGCCTGATACTACTGTGCCCCTTGGTGAATTTCTTGATGAACAAATTGCTAGGGCTTTAGAAAAAGAAATTATTGAATCTAAATACGATGATGATAGTGATGATGAAAATATGCCTATTATCCCTGAGGGTTATCTTTTTGATATGGAATCTTCTGCCGCTATTTTAGCTTGCAGGGATAGATATGAGCTTAAGAGGTTATTAGTTAAATGGAACAAAGAATCACTTAGAGATAAAATGAAACCCGACCCTGCTTTTTCTACTGCACCTATATGTGTTCCTGATAAGGATTATGAATTCTCTGTTGATCCTGATATAATTACTTTGGTTGAATCTGATCCGTTTTATGGCTATGAATCTGAAACTGTTGTGGCACATCTTACTAAGTTAAATGATATAGCCGCCCTGTTTACTAATGATGAGAGATCGCGTTACTTTTATATACTCAAAATATTTCCGTTCTCATTAAAGGGTGATGCTAAGATATGGTTTAATTCTCTTGATCCTGGTTGTGTGCGTAGTCTCCAGGATATGATTTATTACTTCTCTGCTAAATATTTCCCTGCTCATAAGAAACAAGCTGCTTTGAGGGAAATATACAACTTCATGCAAATTAAAGAAGAGAGTTTCCCACGAGCTTGGGGGAGGCTTCTCAAGTTACTTAATGCTTTGCCTGATCATCCTCTTAAGAAACCTGAAATACTTGATATCTTTTATAATGGACTAACCGATGCATCCAGAGATTACCTGGATAGTTGTGCTGGTTCTCTTTTCAGGGAAACAACACCGGATGAAGCTAAAATTCTATTGAATAATATGTTGACAAATGAAAATAATTGGGCACCTCCTGAGCCAGCTCCTGAGCCAGCTCCTTCTCCAATTACTGAGTCTATTCCCAAACCAACTCCGAAGAAGAGAGGTGTTCTATTCCTCAGTCCCGAAGATATGCAAGAGGCAAAGAAATCTATGAAAGAAAAAGGTATTAAAGCTGAAGATGTTAAGAATTTACCTCCTATTGAAGAAATACATGGTCTTAATATACCGCCTGTTGAAGAAACATATGATCTCAATTCTTTATTTATTGAAGAACCTCCTGATCCCGATATCCCGACACAGGTAGTAAAGGTAAATTCTCTCTATAGATATGATAAAGTTGAAGTCCCTCCTGCTAAAATTGCTAGTTAGTGCTTGGATGAGTTTGATAACTTTATGTTTAAGCAAGACGACTTCAATGCTTATTTTGGTAGACAATTAAAAGAAAATGCTTATATGATTAGACGCTTGGGTGATTATATGGCTAATATTAAAGGTGAACTTAAACTTGTTAGCAAACATGCTTCTATGGTTACCACTCAAGTAGAACAAGTACTTAAGGCTCAAGAAGAAGTGCTTGATGAAATGAATAGTAAGCAAAATGATTATGCTGTTAGAGTGGGTACTAGAACTGGTAGAATGACTCAGGAACCTTTGTATCCTAAAGGCCACCCTAAGAGAATTGAGCAAGATTCTCAAAGAAATAATATTGATGTTCCTAGTTATTCTAAAAATAAGAAGAAGAAAAATGATAGAACTGTGCAAACTTCTAGTGAACCTATTGCTGAACCACCTAATAATCCAAATGATATCTCTATGTCTGATGCTGAAACACAATCTGGTAATGAACATGAATCTAATGAAAATATTAATGATGATGTTCATGATGATGCTCAACCTAGTAATGATAATGATGTAGAAATTGAACCTGCTGTTGATCTTGATAATCCACAATCAAAGAATCAACGTTATGATAAAATAGACTTTGTTGCTAGGAAACATGGTAAAGAAAGGGGACCTTGGGTTCAGAAACCCATGCCTTTTCCTCCGAAACCATCCAAGAAAAAGGATGATGAGGATTTTGAGCGCTTTGCTGAAATGATTAGGCCTATCTTTTTGCGTATGCGATTAACTGATGTGCTCAAAACAAATCCTTATGCTAAATATATGAAGGATATCATTACTAATAAAAGAAAGATACCGGAAGCTGAAATTTCCACCATGCTTGCTAATTATACTTTTAAGAAACTTGGAGACCCCAGAGTACCTACTATACCTTGCTCCATTAAAAGAAATTATATTAAAACTGCTTTATGTGATCTTGGAGCCGGTGTTAGTGTTATGCCTCTCTCTTTATATCGTAGACTTGACTTGAATAAGTTGACACCTACTGAAATATCTTTGCAAATGGTTGATAAATCAACTGCTATACCTGTCGGTATTTGTGAGGATGTGCCTGTTGTGGTTGCAAACGTTACTATTTTAACGGACTTTGTTATTCTTGATATTCCCGAGGATGATAGTATGTCTATTATTCTTGGAAGACCTTTTCTTAATACTGCAGGGGCTGTTATTGATTGCAACAAAGGCAATGTCACTTTTCATGTTAATGGTAATGAGCATACGGTACACTTCCCGAGGAAACAACCTCAAGTTCATAGTATCAACTCCATTGGAAAAATTCCATCGATTATAATTGGAGGTTTTGAATTTCCTCTTCCTACTGTCAAAAAGAAATATGATATTCTTATTATTGGGGATGTGCATATCCCCGTTGAGGTAACTTAGTGTTATTCGAAATTTCTCCGGTTTCATGATTATCAGAATGAGTTTGTTAACAAGACTTGATCAACCTTGTTAGTGGATTCTTTTTGATGAGCATGAGATGGATGAAACTAGAAGCACAAACTTCTGTACCCTCTCTATACTTTCTGTTAATTAGTAGAGATAAAGTAAAAATAGTATTTTTCTGTCTGCTTCCTGACTTATCCGTGCAATATAAAAATATCCCGAAAATAAAAGTCCTCAGAATGCCATGCCAATTTAATATGATTTTTTAGAGAATATTTGTGGATTTACTGTGCAAAAATTACCGCGAGAGGAGCTGCCACCTGGCCACGAGGGTGGTGGGCGCCCCCCCCCCACCTAGGGCGCGCCCCCTGCCTCGTGGGCCCATGGTGGCCCTCCTCCACTTATCCCAGCACCCATCTTCTTCCTCTGTCTCGCACAAACCCGAAAAACCAACTCAAGCACGAGTTCCAGCCACTTTTGCTGTGACTTTCGATGTCCTTGCTCAAGGCACCTCTCGCAAAACTGCTTGGGGAGATTATTCCTTGGTATGTGACTCCTCCATTGGTCCAATTAGTTTTTGTTCTAGTGCTTTATTCTTTGCAAATTTTTGCTGCATAGGTGACCATGTTCTTGAGCATTGCATGTCGAATTTATATCGTTCCAACTAGTTCTAATGCTTGATTTAGGCTCTAGGCACTTGTAGGAGTAGTTGCTATCAGTTTTATTGAAGTTGGTTCACTCTTGTTTGAAGTTACTAAAAATTTTAGATTATTTCAAAAAAATAATGAGGAGACTTTTGAGGGGTTCATCGAGCCGAAGCTCAAAGGATAAACAAAATGAAGAAGCTTAGAGGCCCAAATATAATTTGCCTCATACCGCGGAGATTCGGCCGTGTGAATGGCCTTCTGATAATTTCTTGAGAGAGGTCGGGATTTATGAGGATTTCTATTCATTGATTAAGAATGCTGGCCTCACCGACTTCGTCCGCGACCAACATCCACAATATCTCTTACTCACGAATACTTTTGTGCAAAACTTCTACTTTTCCCCTAAAGAGTCACCTCCTTCAGTAGAGTTTCATTTATATAACGTTGTGAAGAAAATGCCATTGTCTGAATTTTGCGCAGTCTGCAACATACCTCCTGATGGTATCTTAGAGGAACCACCTCGTAAAGAGTTGGAACCATTTATTAACCTTATCTCTGTGGGAGAAACCAGGAGGGTTTCTGATGCAAGAATCACTAGCATACATTTTCCTATGTTACGCTATTTTGCTTTATTTGCTAGTCGATGCTTGATTGGTCATGGGAACTATGGGAACCTTAGTGTTCCTGATATTATTATTCTGTTCCATGGTTTATACCGCAACAACACTGTCAGTATGGGCGGAATTATTGCTAGGCGGTTGAGTCTGAACCGTACTAAAGGCCCCATCTTTGGAGGCATTTATGCTTCTCGCCTTGCTGCACACTTTAACATAGCTATTAGGCATTATGAGAAAGAAGAAAAATTGCTGCCTAATGCTTATCTAGACTATAAGAGCATGATATCCCATGATTTTCTTGTTAAGGACAGGAATGGAGAGCTCAAATATAAGTTATACTTTGATAAACATTATCCTGAAACTATTACGTTGCCTGCTCCTTCTTTGTTTAATTTTGTAGGACCCTACCTCGTTACGTGGGCTATCGTCCAAGCTTACAAGAATCCTGCACCAGCCCCGGAAAAGGAACCACAAGATGAGCCTCCATGACAATCTGTTTATTCTTGGGATCCAGAGATGACTGTCAGTCAGTGGCAGTCAGAGTCTTCTTCTTCATCACAGTATGACCCCAACTATTCTTCATCGCAGTACGACCCTAGCTACACTTACGGGTATCCGCCAGGCTATCCCTGGCAATAGACCAACTTAGGCCAAAAGCCTAAGCTTGGGGGAGTACATATTTCTCACCGACATTACATTTATGTTCACACACACTCATTGCTAGATGTCGGTGCTCATACTCTTTCACTGTAATATCCATGCTAGTTTATTTTCTTTTTCCTGCTTTCTTCTTGTGTGTTTGTTAAACCTTAAGAAAAGCCAAAAAAATAGTAGTAGTTTATTTTTCTGCTGTAGTAGTAATAATTAAAAAGAAAACCCCAAAATATTTCCCGTTCTTCTTTTGCTTGTTGGAAGCTTTCCCGTGTAAATAGTTTTATTTCTTTTCTTTGGGGGTCAGTAGGAGAAGACCATAATTAAATTGTTGAAGTGGCTCTTATATGCATTATTGTTGAATTAGCCCAGAGCCCATATTGCCTTGTCTTCTCCTGTTTATTGAATGCTCGCAGATTCCAGCTTAGTCCAATGCACGTGCACTCTTATTATTATTCACATCGTTCGGTCGTGCAAGTGAAAGGAAATTATGATGATATATGATGGGCTGACTGAGATGAGAAAAGCCGGTATGAACTCGACCTATTTTGTTTTTGTAAATATGATGAGCCCCTCGTTCTTGATTCAGCTTATTATGAATAAACATGTTTGCAATGACAATTAGAGATCATAGTTGCTTGTGCCATGCTTGATTAGCTATGAGTTATAATGGTTTACCTTGCGTGCCAACATGCTATTGAGATGGTTATGATGTGGTATGATGGGGTGGTATCCTCCTTTGAATGATTTAAGTGACTTGACTTGGCACATGTTCACGCATGTAGTTGAAACAAAATCAACATAGCCTTCACGATATTTATGTTCATGGTGGATTATATCCTACTCATGCTTGCATCCAATGTTTATTAATTTTAATGCATGTACATGGCTATTGTCGCTCTCTAGGTGGTCGCTTCCCAGTCTTTTGCTAGCCTTCACTTATACTAAGCGGGAATACTGCTTGTGCATCCAATCCCTTAAACCCCAAAGCTATTCCAGATGAGTCCACTATACCTTCCTATATGCGATATCTACTTGCCGTTCCAAGTAAATTTGTATGTGCCAAACTCTAAACCTCCAAATAAACATTATGTTTTGTATGCTCGAATAGCTCATGTATCAACCAAGGTTGTCCTTATCTTCCGTGTTAGGCGGGTTATTCTCAAGAGGAGTGGACTCCGCTCCTCACTCACGAGAAAATGGCTGGTCACCGGGATGCACAGTCCCATGCTTTATGCAAACTAAATCAAAATTAATTGCAAACAAAACTCCCCCTGGGACCTGATGTATGTTGGAGACACTCGTTGTTTCGAGCAAGTCATGGATTGATGCTTGTTGGTGGAGGGGGAGTATAAACTTTACCATTCTGTTTGGGAACCGCCTATAATGTGTTTAGCATGGAAGATATCGCCATCTCTTAGTTGCTACGTTGACAATGAAAGTATACTGCTCAAAATACAATTTATCTCTGTTGCAAAACCGAGCTCTGGCACCTCTACAAATCCCTGCTTCCCTCTGCGAAGGGCCTATCCATTTACTTTTATGTTGAGTCATCACCCTCTTATTAAAAAGCAATAGTTGGAGAGCACAACTGTCATTTGCATTCATCACTATTAATCTGTGTGGGGTGTGACTATGATTGGATCTCTTTTACCATGAATTACAATGTCTAGTCAGTCCTTGATCTTTAAAGGTGCTCTGCATTTATGTTTTGCGGTCTCAGAAAGGGCTAGCGAGATACCATCTTGTTATATCATATTATGATTGTTTTGAGAAAGTGTTGTCATCCAAGATTTATTATTATGGCTTGCTAGTTGATTATACTATTGATATGAGTAATAATGACACCTGAGAATTATTGCAAATGTGGTTAGTTACAACAACAAGAGCAAACAGAGTTTGTAAAAGTTTTTCTTTCTTTCTTTCAGTTTGTCAACTGAATTGCTTGAGGACAAGCAAGGGTTTAAGCTTGGGGGAGTTGATACGTCTCCGTCGTATCTACTTTTCCAAACACTTCTGCCCTTGTTTTGGACTCTAACTTGTATGATTTGAATGGAACTAACCCGGACTGACGCTGTTTTCAGCAGAATTGCCATGATGTTGTTTTATGTGCAGAAAACAAATATTCTCGGAATGACCTGAAACTCCATGGAACATCTTAGAAAAAATAATAAAAAATCCTCACCAAAGATGAAGACCAGGGGGCCCACACCCTGTCCACGAGGGTGGGGGGCGCCCCCCCCCTCTAGGGCGTGCCCCCCTACCTCGTGGGCCCCCTGGATGCCCTCCGACGCCAACTCCAACTCTATATGTTTGCTTTCGGAGAGAGAAAAATCAGAGAGAAGAAATCATCGCATTTTACGATACGGAGCCGCCGCCAAGCCCTAAAACCTCTCGGGAGGGCTGATCTGGAGTCCGTTCGGGGCTCCGGAGAGGGGATTCGTCGCCGTCGTCATCATCAACCATCCTCCATCACCAATTTCATGATGCTCACCGTCGTGCATGAGTAATTCCATCGTAGGCTTGCTGGACGGTGATGGGTTGGATGAGATTTATCATGTAATCGAGTTAGTTTTGTTAGGGTTTGATCCCTAGTATCCACTATGTTCTGAGATTGATGTTGCTATGACTTTGCTATGCTTAATGCTTGTCACTAGGGCCCGAGTGCCATGATTTCAGATCTGAACCTATTATGTTTTCATGAATATATGTGAGTTCTTGATCCTATCTTGCAAGTCTATAGTCACCTACTATGTGTTATAATCCAGCAACCCCGAAGTGACAATAATCGGGACCACTCCCGGTGATGTCCATAGTTTGAGGAGTTCATGTATTCACTATGTGCTAGTGCTTTGTTCCGGTTCTCTATTAAAAGGAGGCCTTAATATCCCTTAGTTTCCGATAGGACCCCGCTGCAACGGGAGGGTAGGACAAAAGATGTCATGCAAGTTCTTTTCCATAAGAACATATGACTATATACGGAATACATGCCTACATTACATTGATGAATTGGAGCTAGCTCTGTGTCACCCTATGTTATGACTGTTACATGATGAACCGCATCCTGCATAATTATCCATCACTGATCCGGTGCCTACGAGTTTTCCATATACTGGTTTACGCTTATTTAATTTCCTTCTGCTACTGTTACAATCACTCCAAAATACCAAAAACATTACTTTTGATGTCTTTACTTTTGTTGCTGCTACCACCATTATCATATTACTGTGCTACTAAACACTTTGCTGCAGATACTAAGTTTCCAGGTGTGGTTGAATTGACAACTCAGCTGCTAATACTTGAGAATATTCTTTGGCTCCCCTTGTGTCGAATCAATAAATTTGGGTTGAATACTCTACCCTCGAAAGCTGTTGCGATCCCCTATACTTGTGGGTTATCAGCTTATTCCATCACAAATAGGTCGGATGAATCAACTGTATGCCACGTATTCGGATGACCGCCCGTCCCACAATGGCCAATAGATGTTGTGTAGACAGAGCATATCACAGACGTCTTATTAGAAGCAATCGTCTGCGTTATTATCGGTCTTCGCACACATTTCTGATTACAGACCTGTTTGCCGCGTATCACACACATCTTGTTATATTGAACCATTTATGTTCTCTTGCCTAATCACGAACAGTTTATCCGAGTGAACCGTACGTTGTACATCGCACACACCTTGATCGGGCTGTCCGTTTCTTTTGTGTTGCCTAATCACAAACAGTTCATCGAGTGAACCGTATGCTGTATATCGCACACACCTTCATCTGGCTGCCCGTTTATTTTGTTTCTCCTCATCACAAACTGTTAATTGAACTGATACGGATGCCCTTCATCGCACACGCAACTAAAAACTGAACCGTGTTTGATGCATCCGTCATCGCAAACGTTTATTACATTTCTGACGGTTTTCCTACACCACCGTTTGCGATCATTGCATCGCACACAGTTTCTCGAAGGATCTCTGATCGTAGTGTCACGTTAGCAGCATCCTGCAGTAGTGATCATTTACCTACTCGAGGACGAGCATGAATTAATCTTGGGAATGTTTGATACGTCTCCAACGTATCTATAATTTTTGATTGTTCCATGCTATTATATTATTTGTTTTGGATGTTTTATATGCATTAATATGCTATTTTATATTATTTTTGGGACTAACTTATTAACCTAGAGCCCAATGCCAATTTCTGTTTTTTCCTTGTTTTTGAGCTTCGCAGAAAAGGGATACCAAACAGAGTGCAAACGGAATAAAACTTCACGATAATTTTTCTTGGACCAGTAGACACCCCGGGGGACTTGAAGTCCAAGTCAGAAGAGCCGCGAGGTGGTGGCAAGGGTGGAGGGCGCGCCCTAGGGGGGTGACCCTACCTTGCCACCTCCTCGGAACTCATATGACCTAGCCCTTGGCCCTATATATTCACATATATTCCAGAAACACCAGAAGCATCCACAAAAGCACTTTTCCACTGCCGCAACCTTTTGTTCCCATGAGATACCATCTTGGGGACTTTTCCGTCATCCTGCCGGAGGGGGATTCGATCACGGAGGGCATCTACATTAACTTCATTGCCCTTCCGATGAAGCACGAGTAGTTTACCACAGACCTACGGGTCTATAGCTAGTAGCTAGATGGCTTCTTCTCTCTCTTTGATTCTCAATACCATGTTCTCCTCGATGTTTTTAGAGATCTATCCGATGTAATCTTCTTTTGCGGTGTGTTTTTCGAGATCCGATGAATTGTGGATTTATGATCAGATTATCTATGAATGTTATTTTAATCTTCTCTGAATTCTTATATGCATGATTTGATATCTTTGTATTTCTCTTTGAACTATCAGTTTGGTTTGGCCAACTAGATTGGTTTTTCTTGCAATGGAAGAAGTGCTTAGCTTTGGGTTCAATCTTGCGGTGTCCTCACCCACTTACAAAGTAGGGGTAGCGAGGCACGTATTGTATTGTTGCCATCGAGGATAAAAAGATGGGGTTTATATCATATTGCTTGATTTTATTGCTCTACATCATGTCATCTTACTTAAAGTGTTACTCTGTTCTTTATGAACTTAATACTCTAGATGAAGGCAGGAGTCAGTTGATGTGTGGAGTAATAGTAGTAGATGCAGGCTTTTCTTTTTTGTCAATGACTGACATCAAATTATGTCTTTGTCATCAGCTAAATAAAAACACAGACGTCAAAGTATGTTTGTGCCATCAGCCAAATAAACACAACAAAGTCTTTTTTGTCCTCGGCCAAATAAACACAGATGGAAAAGTCTTTCTTTGCCGACAGCTTTTCTTTGTCGTCAACAATTGATGGAAAATTATGTCTTTGCCATCTGCCCTGACAAAAAGCTGACGGCAAAGAGCAGTATTGACATCAAATTTCCTTATTTCTGTAGGACTTAGGGTTGTATGCTCGAGTAATGAAATCATACTAACTAGACACTTTGGCGGTTGGACACAGGGTCGTAGTCTAGAGTAAGGGAATGAACGCTATCAGCGGGCCTATACTACACCATGATCTCCTCGTGATTATACTTGAGGTAGAATGTGGCCTTCACTCCAGATTCCATCATGTAGGCATCTGCAAGGTCTCTCCAACTAGTGCACCCAATATAAGTGCAGTGTGCCTTGTTGGTGACAAGACAAGTGAAATTTAGAGTCGTCTGCATCTTCATGAGGGTGCACTGGAATGTGATCGTTGCATCAAACAAAATGTAAAACCTCTCCAGGAAGTCATGCCATGCCCCCCACAGGATGGCCTAAGAAAAATTAAAAGAAAGCGATAGTTATACAATTTTGGTCGCAACTATATGAAATTCAGCCAAATATGTTGAACTAAAACATACCGTCCTACCCAGGCAGTCATCTGGAAACTCTATGAAGAACTTCCTATCCTTCAGGCATCTCACTACGCCACAGGTCGCACACGAGGGATCAATTTACTGCATTCATGTTAACAAAATAAACATACATCATGATCCAAAATGACTAACAGAATACATAGATATGTATATAGCTATGTTCAGATTTTGGAGATAGTTTAAGCACTCTAGTAGTTAAGCAGTGCTATAACCACATGCATATAGTTCAACATAAAACACATATATCTTGGTTCATTTGATAGTCTAAATACTCTAATAATTAAATAGTTTAACAAACCATGCATATAGTTAAAACATGCATAATGTTAAATAGTTCATACGATCAACTAAATATACACCAGTAGTTAAACTAGCTACGACAATGAATTAGCCCTCCCCATCTAGCTAGTGGTCGGGAGTCACACTCTCGAGTCATGAGCCTAGTCGTAGTCGTCAACCCCATGTCGGATGGACCGGCCTCATGGCCATCCCTAGTGACCGATGACCTCCTGCTCATCATCACTGTCACCATGCATTTTCCTGTGTTACGCTATTTTGCTTTATTTGCTAGTCGATGCTTGATTGGTCGTGGGAACTATGGGAACCTTAGTGTTCCTGATATTATTATTCTGTTCCATGGTTTATACCGCAACAACACTGTCAGTATGGGCGGAATTATTGCTAGGCGGTTGAGTCTGAACCGTACTAAAGGCCCCATCTTTGGAGGCATTTATGCTTCTCGCCTTGCTGCACACTTTAACATAGCTATTAGGCATTATGAGAAAGAAGAAAAATTGCTGCCTAATGCTTATCTAGACTATAAGAGCATGATAGCCCATGATTTTCTTGTTAAGGACAGGAATGGAGAGCCCAAATATAAGTTATACTTTGATAAACATTATCCTGAAACTATTACGTTGCCTGCTCCTTCTTTGTTTAATTTTGTAGGACCCTACCTCGTTACGTGGGCTGTCGTCCTGCACCAGCCCCGGAACAGGAACCACAAGATGAGCCTCCATGACAATCTGTTTATTCTTGGGATCCAGAGATGACTGTCAGTCAGTGGCAGTCAGAGTCTTCTTCTTCATCACAGTATGACCCCAACTATTCTTCATCGCAGTACGACCCCAGCTACTCTTACGGGTATCCGCCAGGCTATCCCTGGCAATAGACCAACTTAGGCCAAAAGCCTAAGCTTGGGGGAGTACATATTTCTCACCGACATTACATTTATGTTCACACACACTCATTGCTAGATGTCGGTGCTCATACTCTTTCACTGTAATATCCATGCTAGTTTATTTTCTTTTTCCTACTTTCTTCTTGTGTGTTTGTTAAACCTTAAGAAAAGCCAAAAAAATAGTAGTAGTTTATTTTTCTGCTGTAGTAGTAATAATTAAAAAGAAAACCCCAAAATATTTCCCGTTCTTCTTTTGCTTGTTGGAAGCTTTCCCGTGTAAATAGTTTTATTTCTTTTCTTTGGGGGTCAGTAGGAGAAGACCATAATTAAATTGTTGAAGTGGCTCTTATATGCATTATTGTTGAATTAGCCCAGAGCCCATATTGCCTTGTCTTCTCCTGTTTATTGAATGCTCGCAGATTCCATCTTAGTCCAATGCACGTGCACTCTTATTATTATTCACATCGTTCGGTCGTGCAAGTGAAAGGAAATTATGATGATATATGATGGGCTGACTGAGATGAGAAAAGCCGGTATGAACTCGACCTATTTTGTTTTTGTAAATATGATGAGCCCCTCGTTCTTGATTCAGCTTATTATGAATAAACATGTTTGCAATGACAATTAGAGATCATAGTTGCTTGTGCCATGCTTGATTAGCTATGAGTTATAATGGTTTACCTTGCGTGCCAACATGCTATTGAGATGGTTATGATGTGGTATGATGGGGTGGTATCCTCCTTTGAATGATTTAAGTGACTTGACTTGGCACATGTTCACGCATGTAGTTGAAACAAAATCAACATAGCCTTCACGATATTTATGTTCATGGTGGATTATATCCTACTCATGCTTGCATCCAATGTTTATTAATTTTAATGCATGTACATGGCTATTGTCGCTCTCTAGGTGGTCGCTTCCCAGTCTTTTGCTAGCCTTCACTTATACTAAGCAGGAATACTGCTTGTGCATCCAATCCCTTAAACCCCAAAGCTATTCCAGATGAGTCCACTATACCTTCCTATATGCGGTATCTACCTGCCGTTCCAAGTAAATTTGTATGTGCCAAACTCTAAACCTTCAAATAAACATTATTTTTTGTATGCTCGAATAGCTCATGTATCAACCAAGGTTGTCCTTATCTTCCGTGTTAGGCGGGTTATTCTCAAGAGGAGTGGACTCCGCTCCTCACTCACGAGAAAATGGCTGGTCACCGGGATGCACAGTCCCATGCTTTATGCAAACTAAATCAAAATTAATTGCAAACAAAACTCCCCCTGGGACCTGATGTATGTTGGAGACACTCGTTGTTTCGAGCAAGTCATGGATTGATGCTTGTTGGTGGAGGGGGAGTATAAACTTTACCATTCTGTTTGGGAACCGCCTATAATGTGTTTAGCATGGAAGATATCGCCATCTCTTAGTTGCTACGTTGACAATGAAAGTATACTGCTCAAAATACAATTTATCTCTGTTGCAAAACCGAGCTCTGGCACCTCTACAAATCCCTGCTTCCCTCTGCGAAGGGCCTATCCATTTACTTTTATGTTGAGTCATCACCCTCTTATTAAAAAGCACTAGTTGGAGAGCACAACTGTCATTTGCATTCATCACTAATAATCTGTGTGGGGTGTGACTATGATTGGATCTCTTTTACCATGAATTACAATGTCTAGTCAGTCCTTGATCTTTAAAGGTGCTCTGCATTTATGTTTTGCGGTCTCAGAAAGGGCTAGCGAGATACCATCTTGTTATATCATATTATGATTTTTTTGAGAAAGTGTTGTCATCCGAGATTTATTATTATGGCTTGCTAGTTGATTATACTATTGATATGAGTAATAATGACACCTGAGAATTATTGCAAATGTGGTTAGTTACAACAACAAGAGCAAACAGAGTTTGTAAAAGTTTTTCTTTCTTTCTTTCAGTTTGTCAACTGAGTTTAAGCTTGGGGGAGTTGATACGTCTCCATCGTATCTACTTTTCCAAACACTTTTGCCCTTGTTTTGGACTCTAACTTGTATGATTTGAATGGAACTAACCCGGACTGACGCTGTTTTCAGCAGAATTGCCATGATGTTGTTTTATGTGCAGAAAAAAAATATTCTCCGAATGACATGAAACTCCATGGAACATCTTAGAAAAAATAATAAAAAATCCTCGCCAAAGATGAAAACCAGGGGGCCCACACCCTGTCCACGAGGGTGGGGGCGCCCCCCCCCCCTCTAGGGCGTGCCCCCCTACCTCGTGGGCCCCCTGGATGCCCTCCGACGCCAACTCCAACTCTATATGTTTGCTTTCGGAGAGAGAAAAATCAGAGAGAAGAAATCATCGCATTTTACGATACGGAGCCGCCGCCAAGCCCTAAAACCTCTCGGGAGGGCTGATCTGGAGTCCGTTCGGGGCTCCGGAGAGGGGATTCGTCGCCGTCGTCATCATCAACCATCCTCCATCACCAATTTCATGATGCTCACCGTCGTGCATGAGTAATTCCATCGTAGGCTTGCTGGACGGTGATGGGTTGGATGAGATTTATCATGTAATCGAGTTAGTTTTGTTAGGGTTTGATCCCTAGTATCCACTATGTTCTGAGATTGATGTTGCTATGACTTTGCTATGCTTAATGGTTGTCACTAGGGCCCGAGTGCCATGATTTCAGATCTGAACCTATTATGTTTTCATGAATATATGTGAGTTCTTGATCCTATCTTGCAAGTCTATAGTCACCTACTATGTGTTATAATCTAGCAACCCCGAAGTGACAATAATCGGGACCACTCCCGGTGATGTCCATAGTTTGAGGAGTTCATGTATTCACTATGTGCTAATGCTTTGTTCCGGTTCTCTATTAAAAGGAGGCCTTAATATCCCTTAGTTTCCGATAGGACCCCGCTGCAACGGGAGGGTAGGACAAAAGATGTCATGCAAGTTCTTTTCCATAAGAACATATGACTATATATGGAATACATGCCTACATTACATTGATGAATTGGAGCTAGCTCTGTGTCACCCTATGTTATGACTGTTACATGATGAACCGCATCCGGCATAATTATCCATCACTGATCCGGTGCCTACGAGTTTTCCATATACTGGTTTACGCTTATTTACTTTCCTTCTGCTACTGTTACAATCACTCCAAAATACCAAAAACATTACTTTTGATGTCTTTACTTTTGTTGCTGCTACCACCATTATCATATTACTGTGCTACTAAACACTTTGCTGCAGATACTAAGTTTCCAGGTGTGGTTGAATTGACAACTCAGCTGCTAATACTTGAGAATATTCTTTGGCTCCCCTTGTGTCGAATCAATAAATTTGGGTTGAATACTCTACCCTCGAAAGCTGTTGCGATCCCCTATACTTGTGTGTTATCAGCTTATTCCATCACAAATAGGTCGGATGGATCAACTGTATGCCACGTATTCGGATGACCGCCCGTCCCACAATGGCCAATAGATGTTGTGTATACAGAGCATATCACAGACATCTTATTAGAAGCAATCGTCTGCGTTATTATCGGTCTTCGCACACATTTCTGATTACAGACCTGTTTGCCGCATATCGCAAATATCTTGTTATATTGAACCGTTTCTGTTCTCTTGCCTAATCACAAACAGTTTATCCGAGTGAACCGTACGTTGTACATCGCACACACCTTGATCGGGCTGTCCGTTTCTTTTGTGTTGCCTAATCACAAACAGTTCATCGAGTGAACCGTATGCTGTATATCGCACACACCTTCATCTGGCTGCCCGTTTATTTTGTTTCTCCTCATCACAAACTGTTAATTGAACTGATACGGATGCCCTTCATCGCACACGCAACTAAAAACTGAACCGTGTTTGATGCATCCGTCATCGCAAACGTTTATTACATTTCTGACGGTTTTCCTACACCACCGTTTGCGATCATTGCATCGCACACAGTTTCTCGAAGGATCTCTGATCGTAGTGTCACGTTAGCAGCATCCTGCAGTAGTGATCATTTACCTACTCGAGGACGAGCATGAATTAAGCTTGGGAATGTTTGATACGTCTCCAACGTATCTATAATTTTTGATTGTTCCATGCTATTATATTATCTGTTTTGGATGTTTTATATGCATTAATATGCTATTTTATATTATTTTTGGGACTAACTTATTAACCTAGAGCCCAATGCCAGTTTCTGTTTTTTCCTTGTTTTTGAGCTTCGCAGAAAAGGGATACCAAACAGAGTGCAAACGGAATAAAACTTCACGATAATTTTTCTTGGACCAGTAGACACCCCGGGGGACTTGAAGTCCAAGTCAGAAGAGCCGCGAGGTGGTGGCAAGGGTGGAGGGCGCGCCCTAGGGGGGTGACCCTACCTTGCCACCTCCTCGGAACTCATATGACCTAGCCCTTGGCCCTATATATTCACATATATTCCAGAAACACCAGAAGCATCCACAAAAGCACTTTTCCACTGCCGCAACCTTTTGTTCCCATGAGATACCATCTTGGGGACTTTTCCGTCATCCTGCCGGAGGGGGATTCGATCACGGAGGGCATCTACATTAACTTCATTGCCCTTCCGATGAAGCACGAGTAGTTTACCACAGACCTATGGGTCTATAGCTAGTAGCTAGATGGCTTCTTCTCTCTCTTTGATTCTCAATACCATGTTCTCCTCGATGTTTTTAGAGATCTATCCGATGTAATCTTCTTTTGCGGTGTGTTTTTCGAGATCCGATGAATTGTGGATTTATGATTAGATTATCTACGAATGTTATTTTAATCTTCTCTGAATTCTTATATGCATGATTTGATATATTTGTATTTCTCTTTGAACTATCAGTTTGGTTTGGCCAACTAGATTGGTTTTTCTTGCAATGGAAGAAGTGCTTAGCTTTGGGTTCAATCTTGCGGTGTCCTCACCCACTTACAAAGTAGGGGTAGCGAGGCACGTATTGTATTGTTGCCATCGAGGATAAAAAGATGGGGTTTATATCATATTGCTTGATTTTATTGCTCTACATCATGTCATCTTACTTAAAGTGTTACTCTGTTCTTTATGAACTTAATACTCTAGATGAAGGCAGGAGTCAGTTGATGTGTGGAGTAATAGTAGTAGATGCAGGCTTTTCTTTTTCGTCAATGACTGACATCAAATTATGTCTTTGTCATCAGCTAAATAAAAACACAGACGTCAAAGTATGTTTGTGCCATCAGCCAAATAAACACAACAAAGTCTTTTTTGTCCTCGGCCAAATAAACACAGATGGAAAAGTCTTTCTTTGCCGACAGCTTTTCTTTGTCGTCAACAATTGATGGAAAATTATGTCTTTGCCATCTGCCCTGACAAAAAGCTGACGGCAAAGAGCAGTATTGACATCAAATTTCCTTATTTCTGTAGGACTTAGGGTTGTATGCTCGAGTAATGAAATCATACTAACTAGACACTTTGGCGGTTGGACACAGGGTCGTAGTCTAGAGTAAGGGAATGAACGCTATCAGCGGGCCTATACTACACCATGATCTCCTCGTGATTATACTTGAGGTAGAATGTGGCCTTCACTCCAGATTCCATCATGTAGGCATCTGCAAGGTCTCTCCAACCAGTGCACCCAATATAAGTGCAGTGTGCCTTGTTGGTGATAAGACAAGTGAAATTTAGAGTCGTCTGCATCTTCATGAGGGTGCACTGGAATGTGATCGTTGCATCAAACAAAATGTAAAACCTCTCCAGGAAGTCATGCCATGCCCCCCACAGGATGGCCTAAGAAAAATTAAAAGAAAGCGATAGTTAGACAATTTTGATCGCAACTATATGAAATTCAGCCAAATATGTTGAACTAAAACATACCGTCCTACCCAGGCAGTCATCTGGAAACTCTATGAAGAACTTCCTATCCTTCAGGCATCTCACTACGCCACAGGTCGCACACGGGGGATCAATTTACTGCATTCATGTTAACAAAATAAACATACATCATGATCCAAAATGACTAACAGAATACATAGATATGTATATAGCTATGTTCAGATTTTGGAGATAGTTTAAGCACTCTAGTAGTTAAGCAGTGCTATAACCACATGCATATAGTTCAACATAAAACACATATATCTTGGTTCATTTGATAGTCTAAATACTCTAATAATTAAATAGTTTAACAAACCATGCATATAGTTAAAACATGCATAATGTTAAATAGTTCATACGATCAACTAAATATACACCAGTAGTTAAACTAGCTATGACAATGAATTAGCCCTCCCCATCTAGCTAGTGGTCGGGAGTCACACTCTCGAGTCATGAGCCTAGTCGTAGTCGTCAACCCCATGTCGGATGGACCGGCCTCATGGCCATCCCTAGTGACCGATGACCTCCTGCTCATCATCACTGTCACCATACATTTTCCTGTGTTACGCTATTTTGCTTTATTTGCTAGTCGATGCTTGATTGGTCGTGGGAACTATGGGAACCTTAGTATTCCTGATATTATTATTCTGTTCCATGGTTTATACCGCAACAACACTGTCAGTATGGGCAGAATTATTGCTAGGCGGTTGAGTCTGAACCGTACTAAAGGCCCCATCTTTGGAGGCATTTATGCTTCTCGCCTTGTTGCACACTTTAACGTAGCTATTAGGCATTATGAGAAAGAAGAAAAATTGCTGCCTAATGCTTATCTAGACTATAAGAGCATGATAGCCCATGATTTTCTTGTTAAGGACAGGAATGGAGAGCTCAAATATAAGTTATACTTTGATAAACATTATCCTAAAACTATTACGTTGCCTGCTCCTTCTTTGTTTAATTTTGTAGGACCCTACCTCATTACGTGGGCTGTCGTCCAAGCTTACAAGAATCCTGCACCAGCCCCGGAACAGGAACCACAAGATGAGCCTCCACGACAATCTGTTTATTCTTGGGATCCAGAGATGACTGTCAGTCAGTGGCAGTCAGAGTCTTCTTCTTCATCACAGTATGACCCCAACTATTCTTCATCGCAGTACGACCCCAGCTACACTTACGGGTATCCGCCAGGCTATCCCTGGCAATAGACCAACTTAGGCCAAAAGCCTAAGCTTGGGGGAGTACATATTTCTCACCGACATTACATTTATGTTCACACACACTCATTGCTAGATGTCGGTGCTCATACTCTTTCACTGTAATATCCATGCTAGTTTATTTTCTTTTTCCTGCTTTCTTCTTGTGTGTTTGTTAAACCTTAAGAAAAGCCAAAAAAATAGTAGTAGTTTATTTTTCTGCTGTAGTAGTAATAATTAAAAAGAAAACCCCAAAATATTTCCCGTTCTTCTTTTGCTTGTTGGAAGCTTTCCCGTGTAAATAGTTTTATTTCTTTTCTTTGGGGGTCAGTAGGAGAAGACCATAATTAAATTGTTGAAGTGGCTCTTATATGCATTATTGTTGAATTAGCCCAGAGCCCATATTGCCTTGTCTTCTCCTGTTTATTGAATGCTCGCAGATTCCAGCTTAGTCCAATGCACGTGCACTCTTATTATTATTCACATCGTTCGGTCGTGCAAGTGAAAGGAAATTATGATGATATATGATGGGCTGACTGAGATGAGAAAAGCCGGTATGAACTCGACCTATTTTGTTTTTGTAAATATGATGAGCCCCTCGTTCTTGATTCAGCTTATTATGAATAAACATGTTTGCAATGACAATTAGAGATCATAGTTGCTTGTGCCATGCTTGATTAGCTATGAGTTATAATGGTTTACCTTGCGTGCCAACATGCTATTGAGATGGTTATGATGTGGTATGATGGGGTGGTATCCTCCTTTGAATGATTTAAGTGACTTGACTTGGCACATGTTCACGCATGTAGTTGAAACAAAATCAACATAGCCTTCACGATATTTATGTTCATGGTGGATTATATCCTACTCATGCTTGCATCCAATGTTTATTAATTTTAATGCATGTACATGGCTATTGTCGCTCTCTAGGTGGTCGCTTCCCAGTCTTTTGCTAGCCTTCACTTATACTAAGCGGGAATACTGCTTGTGCATC
Source organism: Triticum urartu (assembly GCF_056163025.1). Taxonomy (NCBI): domain Eukaryota; kingdom Viridiplantae; phylum Streptophyta; class Magnoliopsida; order Poales; family Poaceae; genus Triticum; species Triticum urartu. Next base: position 46,445,429 of record NC_141874.1, on the reverse strand, counting down.
CAATCCCTTAAACCCCAAAGCTATTCCAGATGAGTCCACTATACCTTCCTATATGCGGTATCTACCTGCCGTTCCAAGTAAATTTGTATGTGCCAAACTCTAAACATTCAAATAAACATTATGTTTTGTATGCTCGAATAGCTCATGTATCAACCAAGGTTGTCCTTATCTTCCGTGTTAGGTGGGTTATTCTCAAGAGGAGTGGACTCCGCTCCTCACTCACGAGAAAATGGCTGGTCACCGGGATGCACAGTCCCATGCTTTATGCAAACTAAATCAAAATTAATTGCAAACAAAACTCCCCCTGGGACCTGATGTATGTTGGAGACACTCGTTGTTTCGAGCAAGTCATGGATTGATGCTTGTTGGTGGAGGGGGAGTATAAACTTTACCATTCTGTTTGGGAACCGCCTATAATGTGTTTAGCATGGAAGATATCGCCATCTCTTAGTTGCTACGTTGACAATGAAAGTATACTGCTCAAAATACAATTTATCTCTGTTGCAAAACCGAGCTCTGGCACCTCTACAAATCCCTGCTTCCCTCTGCGAAGGGCCTATCCATTTACTTTTATGTTGAGTCATCACCCTCTTATTAAAAAGCACTAGTTGGAGAGCACAACTGTCATTTGCATTCATCACTATTAATCTGTGTGGGGTGTGACTATGATTGGATCTCTTTTACCTTGAATTACAATGTCTATTCAGTCCTTGATCTTTAAAGGTGCTCTGCATTTATGTTTTGCGGTCTCAGAAAGGGCTAGCGAGATACCATCTTGTTATATCATATTATGATTGTTTTGAGAAAGTGTTGTCATCCGAGATTTATTATTATGGCTTGCTAGTTGATTATACTATTGATATGAGTAATAATGACACCTGAGAATTATTGCAAATGTGGTTAGTTACAACAACAAGAGCAAACAGAGTTTGTAAAAGTTTTTCTTTCTTTCTTTCAGTTTGTCAACTGAATTGCTTGAGGACAAGCAAGGGTTTAAGCTTGGGGGAGTTGATACGTCTCCGTCGTATCTACTTTTCCAAACACTTTTGCCCTTGTTTTGGACTCTAACTTGTATGATTTGAATGGAACTAACCCGGACTGACGCTGTTTTCAGCAGAATTGCCATGATGTTGTTTTATGTGCAGAAAACAAATATTATCGGAATGACCTGAAACTCCATGGAACATCTTAGAAAAAATAATAAAAAATCCTCGCCAAAGATGAAGACCAGGGGGCCCACACCCTGTCCACGAGGGTGGGGGCGTCCCCCCCCTCTAGGGCGTGCCCCCTACCTCGTGGGCCCCCTGGATGCCCTCCGACGCCAACTCCAACTCTATATGTTTGCTTTCGGAGAGAGAAAAATCAGAGAGAAGAAATCATCGCATTTTACGATACGGAGCCGCCGCCAAGCCCTAAAACCTCTCGGGAGGGCTGATCTGGAGTCCGTTCGGGGCTCCGGAGAGGGGATTCGTCGCCGTCGTCATCATCAACCATCCTCCATCACCAATTTCATGATGCTCACCGTCGTGCATGAGTAATTCCATCATATTCTTGCTGGACGGTGATGGGTTGGATGAGATTTATCATGTAATCGAGTTAGTTTTGTTAGGGTTTGATCCCTAGTATCCACTATGTTCTGAGATTGATGTTGCTATGCTTAATGCTTGTCACTAGGGCCCGAGTGCCATGATTTCAGATCTGAACCTATTATGTTTTCATGAATATATGTGAGTTCTTGATCCTATCTTGCAAGTCTATAGTCACCTACTATGTGTTATAATCTAGCAACCCCGAAGTGACAATAATCGGGACCACTCCCGGTGATGTCCATAGTTTGAGGAGTTCATGTATTCACTATGTGCTAATGCTTTGTTCCGGTTCTCTATTAAAAGGAGGCCTTAATATCCCTTAGTTTCCGATAGGACCCCACTGCAACGGGAGGGTAGGACAAAAGATGTCATGCAAGTTCTTTTCCATAAGAACATATGACTATATACGGAATACATGCCTACATTACATTGATGAATTGGAGCTAGCTCTGTGTCACCCTATGTTATGACTGTTACATGATGAACCGCATCCAGCATAATTATCCATCACTGATCCGGTGCCTACGAGTTTTCCATATACTGGTTTACGCTTATTTACTTTCCTTCTGCTACTGTTACAATCACTCCAAAATACCAAAAACATTACTTTTGATGTCTTTACTTTTGTTGCTGCTACCACCATTATCATATTACTGTGCTACTAAACACTTTGCTGCAGATACTAAGTTTCCAGGTGTGGTTGAATTGACAACTCAGCTGCTAATACTTGAGAATATTCTTTGGCTCCCCTTGTGTCGAATCAATAAATTTGGGTTGAATACTCTACCCTCGAAAGCTGTTGCGATCCCCTATACTTGTGGGTTATCAGCTTATTCCATCACAAATAGGTCGGATGGATCAACTGTATGCCACGTATTCGGATGACCGCCCGTCCCACAATGGCCAATAGATGTTGTGTATACAGAGCATATCACAGACGTCTTATTAGAAGCAATCGTCTGCGTTATTATCGGTCTTCGCACACATTTCTGATTACAGACCTGTTTGCCGCGTATCACACACATCTTGTTATATTGAACCATTTATGTTCTCTTGCCTAATCACAAACAGTTTATCCGAGTGAACCGTACGTTGTACATCGCACACACCTTGATCGGGCTGTCCGTTTCTTTTGTGTTGCCTAATCACAAACAGTTCATCGAGTGAACCGTATGCTGTATATCGCACACACCTTCATCTGGCTGCCCGTTTATTTTGTTTCTCCTCATCACAAACTGTTAATTGAACTGATACGGATGCCCTTCATCGCACACGCAACTAAAAACTGAACCGTGTTTGATGCATCCGTCATCGCAAACGTTTATTACATTTCTGACGGTTTTCCTACACCATCGTTTGCGATCATTGCATCGCACACAGTTTCTCGAAGGATCTCTGATCGTAGTGTCACGTTAGCAGCATCCTGCAGTAGTGATCATTTACCTACTCGAGGACGAGCATGAATTAAGCTTGGGAATGTTTGATACGTCTCCAACGTATCTATAATTTTTGATTGTTCCATGCTATTATATTATCTATTTTGGATGTTTTATATGCATTAATATGCTATTTTATATTATTTTTGGGACTAACTTATTAACCTAGAGCCCAATGCCAGTTTCTGTTTTTTCCTTGTTTTTGAGCTTCGCAGAAAAGGGATACCAAACAGAGTGCAAACGGAATAAAACTTCACGATAATTTTTCTTGGACCAGTAGACACCCCGGGGGACTTGAAGTCCAAGTCAGAAGAGCCGCGAGGTGGTGGCAAGGGTGGAGGGCGCGCCCTAGGGGGGTGCCCCTACCTTGCCACCTCCTCGGAACTCATATGACCTAGCCCTTGGCCCTATATATTCACATATATTCCAGAAACACCAGAAGCATCCACAAAAGCACTTTTCCACTGCCGCAACCTTTTGTTCCCATGAGATACCATCTTGGGGACTTTTCCGTCATCCTACCGGAGGGGGATTCGATCACGGAGGGCATCTACATTAACTTCATTGCCCTTCCGATGAAGCACGAGTAGTTTACCACAGACCTACGGGTCTATAGCTAGTAGCTAGATGGCTTCTTCTCTCTCTTTGATTCTCAATACCATGTTCTCCTCGATGTTTTTAGAGATCTATCCGATGTAATCTTCTTTTGCGGTGTGTTTTTCGAGATCCGATGAATTGTGGATTTATGATCAGATTATCTATGAATGTTATTTTAATCTTCTCTGAATTCTTATATGCATGATTTGATATCTTTGTATTTCTCTTTGAACTATCAGTTTGGTTTGGCCAACTAGATTGGTTTTTCTTGCAATGGAAGAAGTGCTTAGCTTTGGGTTCAATCTTGCGGTGTCCTCACCCACTTACAAAGTAGGGGTAGCGAGGCACGTATTGTATTGTTGCCATCGAGGATAAAAAGATGGGGTTTATATCATATTGCTTGATTTTATTGCTCTACATCATGTCATCTTACTTAAAGTGTTACTCTGTTCTTTATGAACTTAATACTCTAGATGAAGGCAGGAGTCAGTTGATGTGTGGAGTAATAGTAGTAGATGCAGGCTTTTCTTTTTCGTCAATGACTGACATCAAATTATGTCTTTGTCATCAGCTAAATAAAAACACAGACGTCAAAGTATGTTTGTGCCATCAGCCAAATAAACACAACAAAGTCTTTTTTGTCCTCGGCCAAATAAACACAGATGGAAAAGTCTTTCTTTGCCGACAGCTTTTCTTTGTCGTCAACAATTGATGGAAAATTATGTCTTTGCCATCTGCCCTGACAAAAAGCTGACGGCAAAGAGCAGTATTGACATCAAATTTCCTTATTTCTGTAGGACTTAGGGTTGTATGCTCGAGTAATGAAATCATACTAACTAGACACTTTGGCGGTTGGACACAGGGTCGTAGTCTAGAGTAAGGGAATGAACGCTATCAGCGGGCCTACACTACACCATGATCTCCTCATGATTATACTTGAGGTAGAATGTGGCCTTCACTCCAGATTCCATCATGTAGGCATCTGCAAGGTCTCTCCAACTAGTGCACCCAATATAAGTGCAGTGTGCCTTGTTGGTGACAAGACAAGTGAAATTTAGAGTCGTCTGCATCTTCATGAGGGTGCACTGGAATGTGATCGTTGCATCAAACAAAATGTAAAACCTCTCCAGGAAGTCATGCCATGCCCCCCACAGGATGGCCTAAGAAAAATTAAAAGAAAGCGATAGTTAGACAATTTTGGTCGCAACTATATGAAATTCAGCCAAATATGTTGAACTAAAACATACCGTCCTACCCAGGCAGTCATCTGGAAACTCTATGAAGAACTTCCTATCCTTCAGGCATCTCACTACGCCATAGGTCGCACACGGGGGATCAATTTGCTGCATTCATGTTAACAAAATAAACATACATCATGATCCAAAATGACTAACAGAATACATAGATATGTATATAGCTATGTTCAGATTTTGGAGATAGTTTAAGCACTCTAGTAGTTAAGCAGTGCTATAACCACATGCATATAGTTCAACATAAAACACATATATCTTGGTTCATTTGATAGTCTAAATACTCTAATAATTAAATAGTTTAACAAACCATGCATATAGTTAAAACATGCATAATGTTAAATAGTTCATACGATCAACTAAATATACACCAGTAGTTAAACTAGCTACGACAATGAATTAGCCCTCCCCATCTAGCTAGTGGTCGGGAGTCACACTCTCGAGTCATGAGCCTAGTCGTAGTCGTCAACCCCATGTCGGATGGACCGGCCTCATGGCCATCCCTAGTGACCGATGACCTCCTGCTCATCATCACTGTCACCATACATTTTCCTGTGTTACGCTATTTTGCTTTATTTGCTAGTCGATGCTTGATTGGTCGTGGGAACTATGGGAACCTTAGTGTTCCTGATATTATTATTCTGTTCCATGGTTTATACCGCAACAACACTGTCAGTACGGGCGGAATTATTGCTAGGCGGTTGAGTCTGAACCGTACTAAAGGCCCCATCTTTGGAGGCATTTATGCTTCTCGCCTTGCTGCACACTTTAACATAGCTATTAGGCATTATGAGAAAGAAGAAAAATTGCTGCCTAATGCTTATCTAGACTATAAGAGCATGATAGCCCATGATTTTCTTGTTAAGGATAGGAATGGAGAGCCCAAATATAAGTTATACTTTGATAAACATTATCCTGAAACTATTACGTTGCCTGCTCCTTCTTTGTTTAATTTTGTAGGACCCTACCTCGTTACGTGGGCTGTCGTCCAAGCTTACAAGAATCCTGCACCAGCCCCGGAACAGGAACCACAAGATGAGCCTCCACGACAATCTGTTTATTCTTGGGATCCAGAGATGACTGTCAGTCAGTGGCAGTCAGAGTCTTCTTCTTCATCACAGTATGACCCCAACTATTCTTCATCGCAGTACGACCCCAGCTACACTTACGGGTATCCGCCAGGCTATCCCTGGCAATAGACCAACTTAGGCCAAAAGCCTAAGCTTGGGGGAGTACATATTTCTCACCGACATTACATTTATGTTCACACACACTCATTGCTAGATGTCGGTGCTCATACTCTTTCACTGTAATATCCATGCTAGTTTATTTTCTTTTTCCTACTTTCTTCTTGTGTGTTTGTTAAACCTTAAGAAAAGCCAAAAAAATAGTAGTAGTTTATTTTTCTGCTGTAGTAGTAATAATTAAAAAGAAAACCCCAAAATATTTCCCGTTCTTCTTTTGCTTGTTGGAAGCTTTCCCGTGTAAATAGTTTTATTTCTTTTCTTTGGGGGTCAGTAGGAGAAGACCATAATTAAATTGTTGAAGTGGCTCTTATATGCATTATTGTTGAATTAGCCCAGAGCCCATATTGCCTTGTCTTCTCCTGTTTATTGAATGCTCGCAGATTCCAGCTTAGTCCAATGCACGTGCACTCTTATTATTATTCACATCGTTCGGTCGTGCAAGTGAAAGGAAATTATGATGATATATGATGGGCTGACTGAGATGAGAAAAGCCGGTATGAACTCGACCTATTTTGTTTTTGTAAATATGATGAGCCCCTCGTTCTTGATTCAGCTTATTATGAATAAACATGTTTGCAATGACAATTAGAGATCATAGTTGCTTGTGCCATGCTTGATTAGCTATGAGTTATAATGGTTTACCTTGCGTGCCAACATGCTATTGAGATGGTTATGATGTGGTATGATGGGGTGGTATCCTCCTTTGAATGATTTAAGTGACTTGACTTGGCACATGTTCACGCATGTAGTTGAAACAAAATCAACATAGCCTTCACGATATTTATGTTCATGGTGGATTATATCCTACTCATGCTTGCATCCAATGTTTATTAATTTTAATGCATGTACATGGCTATTGTCGCTCTCTAGGTGGTCGCTTCCCAGTCTTTTGCTAGCCTTCACTTATACTAAGCGGGAATACTGCTTGTGCATCCAATCCCTTAAACCCCAAAGTTATTCCAGATGAGTCCACTATACCTTCCTATATGCGGTATCTACCTGCCGTTCCAAGTAAATTTGTATGTGCCAAACTCTAAACCTTCAAATAAACATTATGTTTTGTATGCTCGAATAGCTCATGTATCAACCAAGGTTGTCCTTATCTTCCATGTTAGGCGGGTTATTCTCAAGAGGAGTGGACTCCGCTCCTCACTCACGAGAAAATGGCTGGTCACCGGGATGCACAGTCCCATGCTTTATGCAAACTAAATCAAAATTAATTGCAAACAAAACTCCCCCTGGGACCGGATGTATGTTGGAGACACTCGTTGTTTCGAGCAAGTCATGGATTGATGCTTGTTGGTGGAGGGGGAGTATAAACTTTACCATTCTGTTTGGGAACTGCCTATAATGTGTTTAGCATGGAAGATATCGCCATCTCTTAGTTGCTACGTTGACAATGAAAGTGTACTGCTCAAAATACAATTTATCTCTGTTGCAAAACCGAGCTCTGGCACCTCTACAAATCCCTGCTTCCCTCTGCAAAGGGCCTATCCATTTACTTTTATGTTGAGTCATCACCCTCTTATTAAAAAGCACTAGTTGGAGAGCACAACTGTCATTTGCATTCATCACTATTAATCTGTGTGGGGTGTGACTATGATTGGATCTCTTTTACCATGAATTACAATGTCTATTCAGTCCTTGATCTTTAAAGGTGCTCTGCATTTATGTTTTGCGGTCTCAGAAAGGGCTAGCGAGATACCATCTTGTTATATCATATTATGATTGTTTTGAGAAAGTGTTGTCATCCGAGATTTATTATTATGGCTTGCTAGTTGATTATACTATTGATATGAGTAATAATGACACCTGAGAATTATTGCAAATGTGGTTAGTTACAACAACAAGAGCAAACAGAGTTTGTAAAAGTTTTTCTTTCTTTCTTTCAGTTTGTCAACTGAATTGCTTGAGGACAAGCAAGGGTTTAAGCTTGGGGGAGTTGATACGTCTCCGTCGTATCTACTTTTCCAAACACTTTTGCCCTTGTTTTGGACTCTAACTTGTATGATTTGAATGGAACTAACCCGGACTGACGCTGTTTTTAGCAGAATTGCCATGATGTTGTTTTATGTGCAGAAAACAAATATTATCGGAATGACCTGAAACTCCATGGAACATCTTAGAAAAAATAATAAAAAATCCTCGCCAAAGATGAAGACCAGGGGGCCCACACCCTGTCCACGAGGGTGGGGGGCGCCCCCCCCCTCTAGGGCGTGCCCCCCTACCTCGTGGGCCCCCTGGATGCCCTCCGATGCCAACTCCAACTCTATATGTTTGCTTTCGGAGAGAGAAAAATCAGAGAGAAGAAATCATCGCATTTTACGATACGGAGCCGCCGCCAAGCCCTAAAACCTCTCGGGAGGGCTGATCTGGAGTCCGTTCGGGGCTCCGGAGAGGGGATTCGTCGCCGTCGTCATCATCAACCATCCTCCATCACCAATTTCATGATGCTCACTGTCGTGCGTGAGTAATTCCATCGTAGGCTTGCTGGACGGTGATGGGTTGGATGAGATTTATCATGTAATCGAGTTAGTTTTGTTAGGGTTTGATCCCTAGTATCCACTATGTTCTGAGATTGATGTAGTTATGACTTTGCTATGCTTAATGCTTGTCACTAGGGCCCGAGTGCCATGATTTCAGATCTGAACCTATTATGTTTTCATGAATATATGTGAGTTCTTAATCCTATCTTGCAAGTCTATAGTCACCTACTATGTGTTATGATCCAGCAACCCCGAAGTGACAATAATCGGGACCACTCCCGGTGATGTCCATAGTTTGAGGAGTTCGTGTATTCACTATGTGCTAATGCTTTGTTCCGGTTCTCTATTAAAAGGAGGCCTTAATATCCCTTAGTTTCCGATAGGACCCCGCTGCAACGGGAGGGTAGGACAAAAGATGTCATGCAAGTTCTTTTCCATAAGAACGTATGACTATATACGGAATACATGCCTACATTACATTGAGGAATTGGAGCTAGCTCTGTGTCACCCTATGTTATGACTGTTACATGATGAACCGCATCCGGCATAATTATCCATCACTGATCCGGTGCCTACGAGTTTTTCATATACTGGTTTACGCTTATTTACTTTCCTTCTGCTACTGTTACAATCACTCCAAAATACCAAAAACATTACTTTTGATGTCTTTACTTTTGTTGCTGCTACCACCATTATCATATTACTGTGCTACTAAACACTTTGCTGCAGATACTAAGTTTCCAGGTGTGGTTGAATTGACAACTCAGCTGCTAATACTTGAGAATATTCTTTGGCTCCCCTTGTGTCGAATCAATAAATTTGGGTTGAATACTCTACCCTCGAAAGCTGTTGCGATCCCCTATACTTGTGGGTTATCAGCTTATTCCATCACAAATAGGTCGGATGGATCAACTGTATGCCACGTATTCGGATGACCGCCCGTCCCACAATGGCCAATAGATGTTGTGTAGACAGAGCATATCACAGACGTCTTATTAGAAGCAATCGTCTGCGTTATTATCGGTCTTCGCACACATTTCTGATTACAGACCTGTTTGCCGCGTATCACACACATCTTGTTATATTGAACTGTGTCTGTTCTCTTGCCTAATCACAAACAGTTTATCCGAGTGAACCGTACGTTGTACATCGCACACACCTTGATCGGGCTGTCCGTTTCTTTTGTGTTGCCTAATCACAAACAGTTCATCGAGTGAACCGTATGCTGTATATCGCACACACCTTCATCTGGCTGCCCGTTTATTTTGTTTCTCCTCATCACAAACTGTTAATTGAACTGATACGGATGCCCTTCATCGCACACGCAACTAAAAACTGAACCGTGTTTGATGCATCCGTCATCGCAAACGTTTATTACATTTCTGACGGTTTTCCTACACCACCGTTTGCGATCATTGCATTGCACACAGTTTCTCGAAGGATCTCTGATCGTAGTGTCACGTTAGCAGCATCCTGCAGTAGTGATCATTTACCTACTCGAGGACGAGCATGAATTAAGCTTGGGAATGTTTGATACGTCTCCAACGTATCTATAATTTTTGATTGTTCCATGCTATTATATTATCTGTTTTGGATGTTTTATATGCATTAATATGCTATTTTATATTATTTTTGGGACTAACTTATTAACCTAGAGCCCAATGCCAGTTTCTGTTTTTTCCTTGTTTTTGAGCTTCGCAGAAAAGGGATACCAAACAGAGTGCAAACGGAATAAAACTTCACGATAATTTTTCTTGGACCAGTAGACACCCCGGGGGACTTGAAGTCCAAGTCAGAAGAGCCGCGAGGTGGTGGCAAGGGTGGAGGGCGCGCCCTAGGGGGGTGACCCTACCTTGCCACCTCCTCGGAACTCATATGACCTAGCCCTTGGCCCTATATATTCACATATATTCCAGAAACACCAGAAGCATCCACAAAAGCACTTTTCCACTGCCGCAACCTTTTGTTCCCATGAGATACCATCTTGGGGACTTTTCCGTCATCCTGCCGGAGGGGGATTCGATCACGGAGGGCATCTACATTAACTTCATTGCCCTTCCGATGAAGCACGAGTAGTTTACCACAGACCTACGGGTCTATAGCTAGTAGCTAGATGGCTTCTTCTCTCTCTTTGATTCTCAATACCATGTTCTCCTCGATGTTTTTAGAGATCTATCTGATGTAATCTTCTTTTGCGGTGTGTTTTTCGAGATCCGATGAATTGTGGATTTATGATCAGATTATCTATGAATGTTATTTTAATCTTCTCTGAATTCTTATATGCATGATTTGATATCTTTGTATTTCTCTTTGAACTATCAGTTTGGTTTGGCCAACTAGATTGGTTTTTCTTGCAATGGAAGAAGTGCTTAGCTTTGGGTTCAATCTTGCGGTGTCCTCACCCACTTACAAAGTAGGGGTAGCGAGGCACGTATTGTATTGTTGCCATCGAGGATAAAAAGATGGGGTTTATATCATATTGCTTGATTTTATTGCTCTACATCATGTCATCTTACTTAAAGTGTTACTCTGTTCTTTATGAACTTAATACTCTAGATGAAGGCAGGAGTCAGTTGATGTGTGGAGTAATAGTAGTAGATGCAGGCTTTTCTTTTTCTTCAATGACTGACATCAAATTATGTCTTTGTCATCAGCTAAATAAAAACACAGACGTCAAAGTATGTTTGTGCCATCAGCCAAATAAACACAACAAAGTCTTTTTTGTCCTCGGCCAAATAAACACAGATGGAAAAGTCTTTCTTTGCCGACAGCTTTTCTTTGTCGTCAACAATTGATGGAAAATTATGTCTTTGCCATCTGCCCTGACAAAAAGCTGACGGCAAAGAGCAGTATTGACATCAAATTTCCTTATTTCTGTAGGACTTAGGGTTGTATGCTCGAGTAATGAAATCATACTAACTAGACACTTTGGTGGTTGGACACAGGGTCGTAGTCTAGAGTAAGGGAATGAACGCTATCAGCGGGCCTATACTACACCATGATCTCCTCGTGATTATACTTGAGGTAGAATGTGGCCTTCACTCCAGATTCCATCATGTAGGCATCTGCAAGGTCTCTCCAACCAGTGCACCCAATATAAGTGCAGTGTGCCTTGTTGGTGACAAGACAAGTGAAATTTAGAGTCGTCTGCATCTTCATGAGGGTGCACTGGAATGTGATCGTTGCATCAAACAAAATGTAAAACCTCTCCAGGAAGTCATGCCATGCCCCCCACAGGATGGCCTAAGAAAAATTAAAAGAAAGCGATAGTTATACAATTTTGGTCGCAACTATATGAAATTCAGCCAAATATGTTGAACTAAAACATACCGTCCTACCCAGGCAGTCATCTGGAAACTCTATGAAGAACTTCCTATCCTTCAGGCATCTCACTACGCCACAGGTCGCACACGGGGGATCAATTTACTGCATTCATGTTAACAAAATAAACATACATCATGATCCAAAATGACTAACAGAATACATAGATATGTATATAGCTATGTTCAGATTTTGGAGATAGTTTAAGCACTCTAGTAGTTAAGCAGTGCTATAACCACATGCATATAGTTCAACATAAAACACATGTATATTGGTTCATTTGATAGTCTAAATACTCTAATAATTAAATAGTTTAACAAACCATGCATATAGTTAAAACATGCATAATGTTAAATAGTTCATACGATCAACTAAATATACACCAGTAGTTAAACTAGCTACAACAATGAATTAGCCCTCCCCATCTAGCTAGTGGTCGGGAGTCACACTCTCGAGTCATGAGCCTAGTCGTAGTCGTCAACCCCATGTCGGATGGACCGGCCTCATGGCCATCCCTAGTGACCGATGACCTCCTGCTCATCATCACTGTCACCATACATTTTCCTGTGTTACGCTATTTTGCTTTATTTGCTAGTCGATGCTTGATTGGTCGTGGGAACTATGGGAACCTTAGTGTTCCTGATATTATTATTCTGTTCCATGGTTTATACCGCAACAACACTGTCAGTACGGGCGGAATTATTGCTAGGCGGTTGAGTCTGAACCGTACTAAAGGCCCCATCTTTGGAGGCATTTATGCTTCTCGCCTTGCTGCACACTTTAACATAGCTATTAGGCATTATGAGAAAGAAGAAAAATTGCTGCCTAATGCTTATCTAGACTATAAGAGCATGATAGCCCATGATTTTCTTGTTAAGGACAGGAATGGAGAGCCCAAATATAAGTTATACTTTGATAAACATTATCCTGAAACTATTACGTTGCCTGCTCCTTCTTTGTTTAATTTTGTAGGACCCTACCTCGTTACGTGGGCTGTCGTCCAAGCTTACAAGAATCCTGCACCAGCCCCGGAACAGGAACCACAAGATGAGCCTCCACGACAATCTGTTTATTCTTGGGATCCAGAGATGACTGTCAGTCAGTGGCAGTCAGAGTCTTCTTCTTCATCACAGTATGACCCCAACTATTCTTCATCGCAGTACGACCCCAGCTACACTTACGGGTATCCGCCAGGCTATCCCTGGCAATAGACCAACTTAGGCCAAAAGCCTAAGCTTGGGGGAGTACATATTTCTCACCGACATTACATTTATGTTCACACACACTCATTGCTAGATGTCGGTGCTCATACTCTTTCACTGTAATATCCATGCTAGTTTATTTTCTTTTTCCTGCTTTCTTCTTGTGTGTTTGTTAAACCTTAAGAAAAGCCAAAAAAATAGTAGTAGTTTATTTTTCTGCTGTAGTAGTAATAATTAAAAAGAAAACCCCAAAATATTTCCCGTTCTTCTTTTGCTTGTTGGAAGCTTTCCCGTGTAAATAGTTTTATTTCTTTTCTTTGGGGGTCAGTAGGAGAAGACCATAATTAAATTGTTGGAGTGGCTCTTATATGCATTATTGTTGAATTAGCCCAGAGCCCATATTGCCTTGTCTTCTCCTGTTTATTGAATGCTCGCAGATTCCAGCTTAGTCCAATGCACGTGCACTCTTATTATTATTCACACCGTTCGGTCGTGCAAGTGAAAGGAAATTATGATGATATATGATGGGCTGACTGAGATGAGAAAAGCCGGTATGAACTCGACCTATTTTGTTTTTGTAAATATGATGAGCCCCTCGTTCTTGATTCAGCTTATTATGAATAAACATGTTTGCAATGACAATTAGAGATCATAGTTGCTTGTGCCATGCTTGATTAGCTATGAGTTATAATGGTTTACCTTGCGTGCCAACATGCTATTGAGATGGTTATGATGTGGTATGATGGGGTGGTATCCTCCTTTGAATGATTTAAGTGACTTGACTTGGCACATGTTCACGCATGTAGTTGAAACAAAATCAACATAGCCTTCACGATATTTATGTTCATGGTGGATTATATCCTACTCATGCTTGCATCCAATGTTTATTAATTTTAATGCATGTACATGGCTATTGTCGCTCTTTAGGTGGTCGCTTCCAAGTCTTTTGCTAGCCTTCACTTATACTAAGCGGGAATACTGCTTGTGCATCCAATCCCTTAAACCCCAAAGTTATTCCAGATGAGTCCACTATACCTTCCTATATGCGGTATCTACCTGCCGTTCCAAGTAAATTTGTATGTGCCAAACTCTAAACCTTCAAATAAACATTATGTTTTGTATGCTCGAATAGCTCATGTATCAACCAAGGTTGTCCTTATCTTCCGTGTTAGGCGGGTTATTCTCAAGAGGAGTGGACTTCGCTCCTCACTCACGAGAAAATGGCTGGTCACCGGGATGCACAGTCCCATGCTTTATGCAAACTAAATCAAAATTAATTGCAAACAAAACTCCCCCTGGGACCTGATGTATGTTGGAGACACTCGTTGTTTCGAGCAAGTCATGGATTGATGCTTGTTGGTGGAGGGGGAGTATAAACTTTACCATTCTGTTTGGGAACCGCCTATAATGTGTTTAGCATGGAAGATATCGCCATCTCTTAGTTGCTACGTTGACAATGAAAGTATACTGCTCAAAATACAATTTATCTCTGTTGCAAAACCGAGCTCTGGCACCTCTACAAATCCCTGCTTCCCTCTGCGAAGGGCCTATCCATTTACTTTTATGTTGAGTCATCACCCTCTTATTAAAAAGCACTAGTTGGAGAGCACAACTGTCATTTGCATTCATCACTATTAATCTGTGTGGGGTGTGACTATGATTGGATCTCTTTTACCATGAATTACAATGTCTAGTCAGTCCTTGATCTTTAAAGGTGCTCTGCATTTATGTTTTGCGGTCTCAGAAAGGGCTAGCGAGATACCATCTTGTTATATCATATTATGATTGTTTTGAGAAAGTGTTGTCATCCGAGATTTATTATTATGGCTTGCTAGTTGATTATACTATTGATATGAGTAATAATGACACCTGAGAATTATTGCAAATGTGGTTAGTTACAACAACAAGAGCAAACAGAGTTTGTAAAAGTTTTTCTTTCTTTCTTTCAGTTTGTCAACTGAATTGCTTGAGGACAAGCAAGGGTTTAAGCTTGGGGGAGTTGATACGTCTCCGTCGTATCTACTTTTCCAAACACTTTTGCCCTTGTTTTGGACTCTAACTTGTATGATTTGAATGGAACTAACCCGGACTGACGCTGTTTTCAGCAGAATTGCCATGATGTTGTTTTATGTGCAGAAAACAAATATTATCGGAATGACCTGAAACTCCATGGAACATCTTAGAAAAAATAATAAAAAATCCTCGCCAAAGATGAAGACCAGGGGGCCCACACCCTGTCCACGAGGGTGGGGGGCGCCCCCCGCCCCTCTAGGGCGTGCCCCCCTACCTCGTGGGCCCCCTGGATGCCCTCTGACGCCAACTCCAACTCTATATGTTTGCTTTCGGAGAGAGAAAAATCAGAGAGAAGAAATCATCGCATTTTACGATACGGAGCCGCCGCCAAGCCCTAAAACCTCTCGGGAGGGCTGATCTGGAGTCCGTTCGGGGCTCCGGAGAGGGGATTCCTCGCCGTCGTCATCATCAACCATCCTCCATCACCAATTTCATGATGCTCACCGTCGTGCGTGAGTAATTCCATCGTAGGCTTGCTGGACGGTGATGGGTTGGATGAGATTTATCATGTAATCGAGTTAGTTTTGTTAGGGTTTGATCCCTAGTATCCACTATGTTCTGAGATTGATGTTGCTATGACTTTGCTATGCTTAATGCTTGTCACTAGGGCCCGAGTGCCATGATTTCAGATCTGAACCTATTATGTTTTCATGAATATATGTGAGTTCTTGATCCTATCTTGCAAGTCTATAGTCACCTACTATGTGTTATGATCCAGCAACCCCGAAGTGACAATAATCGGGACCACTCCCGGTGATGTCCATAGTTTGAGGAGTTCGTGTATTCACTATGTGCTAATGCTTTGTTCCGGTTCTCTATTAAAAGGAGGCCTTAATATCCCTTAGTTTCCGATAGGACCCCGCTGCAACGGGAGGTTAGGACAAAAGATGTCATGCAAGTTCTTTTCCGTAAGAACGTATGACTATATACGGAATACATGCCTACATTACATTGATGAATTGGAGCTAGCTCTATGTCACCCTATGTTATGACTGTTACATGATGAACCGCATCCGGCATAATTATCCATCACTGATCCGGTGCCTACGAGTTTTCCATATACTGGTTTACGCTTATTTACTTTCCTTCTGCTACTGTTACAATCACTCCAAAATACCAAAAACATTACTTTTGATGTCTTTACTTTTGTTGCTGCTACCACCATTATCATATTACTGTGCTACTAAACACTTTGCTGCAGATACTAAGTTTCCAGGTGTGGTTGAATTGACAACTTAGCTGCTAATACTTGAGAATATTCTTTGGCTCCCCTTGTGTCGAATCAATAAATTTGGGTTGAATACTCTACCCTCGAAAGCTATTGCGATCCCCTATACTTGTGGGTTATCAGCTTATTCCATCACAAATAGGTCGGATGGATCAACTGTATGCCACGTATTCGGATGACCGCCCGTCCCACAATGGCCAATAGATGTTGTGTAGACAGAGCATATCACAGACGTCTTATTAGAAGCAATCGTCTGCGTTATTATCGGTCTTCACACACATTTCTGATTACAGACCTGTTTGCCGCGTATCACACACATCTTGTTATATTGAACCGTTTCTGTTCTCTTGCCTAATCACAAACAGTTTATCTGAGTGAACCGTACGTTGTACATCGCACACACCTTGATCGGGCTGTCCGTTTCTTTTGTGTTGCCTAATCACAAACAGTTCATCGAGTGAACCGTATGCTGTATATCGCACACACCTTCATCTGGCTGCCCGTTTATTTTGTTTCTCCTCATCACAAACTGTTAATTGAACTGATACGGATGCCCTTCATCGCACACGCAACTAAAAACTGAACCGTGTTTGATGCATCCGTCATCGCAAACGTTTATTACATTTCTGACGGTTTTCCTACACCACCGTTTGCGATCATTGCATCGCACACAGTTTCTCGAAGGATCTCTGATCGTAGTGTCACGTTAGCAGCATCCTGCAGTAGTGATCATTTACCTACTCGAGGACGAGCATGAATTAAGCTTGGGAATGTTTGATACGTCTCCAACGTATCTATAATTTTTGATTGTTCCATGCTATTATATTATCTGTTTTGGATGTTTTATATGCATTAATATGCTATTTTATATTATTTTTGGGACTAACTTATTAACCTAGAGCCCAATGCCAGTTTCTGTTTTTTCCTTGTTTTTGAGCTTCGCAGAAAAGGGATACCAAACAGAGTGCAAACGGAATAAAACTTCACGATAATTTTTCAGAAACACCAGAAGCATCCACAAAAGCACTTTTCCACTGCCGCAACCTTTTGTTCCCATGAGATACCATCTTGGGGACTTTTCCGTCATCCTGCCGGAGGGGGATTCGATCACGAAGGGCATCTACATTAACTTCATTGCCCTTCCGATGAAGCACGAGTAGTTTACCACAGACCTACGGGTCTATAGCTAGTAGCTAGATGGCTTCTTCTCTCTCTTTGATTCTCAATACCATGTTCTCCTCGATGTTTTTAGAGATCTATCCGATGTAATCTTCTTTTGCGGTGTGTTTTTCGAGATCCGATGAATTGTGGATTTATGATCAGATTATCTATGAATATTATTTTAATCTTCTCTGAATTCTTATATGCATGATTTGATATCTTTGTATTTCTCTTTGAACTATCAGTTTGGTTTGGCCAACTAGATTGGTTTTTCTTGCAATGGAAGAAGTGCTTAGCTTTGGGTTCAATCTTGAGGTGTCCTCACCCACTTACAAAGTAGGGGTAGCGAGGCACGTATTGTATTGTTGCCATCGAGGATAAAAAGATGGGGTTTATATCATATTGCTTGATTTTATTTCTCTACATCATGTCATCTTACTTAAAGTGTTACTCTGTTCTTTATGAACTTAATACTCTAGATGAAGGCAGGAGTCAGTTGATGTGTGGAGTAATAGTAGTAGATGCAGGCTTTTCTTTTTCGTCAATGACTGACATCAAATTATGTCTTTGTCATCAGCTAAATAAAAACACAGATGTCAAAGTATGTTTGTGCCATCAGCCAAATAAACACAACAAAGTCTTTTTTGTCCTCGACCAAATAAACACAGATGGAAAAGTCTTTCTTTGCCGACAGCTTTTCTTTGTCGTCAACAATTGATGGAAAATTATGTCTTTGCCATCTGCCCTGACAAAAAGCTGATGGCAAAGAGCAGTATTGACATCAAATTTCCTTATTTCTGTAGGACTTAGGGTTGTATGCTCGAGTAATGAAATCATACTAACTAGACACTTTGGCGGTTGGACACAGGGTCGTAGTCTAGAGTAAGGGAATGAACGCTATCAGCGGGCCTATACTACACCATGATCTCCTCGTGATTATACTTGAGGTAGAATGTGGCCTTCACTCCAGATTCCATCATGTAGGCATCTGCAAGGTCTCTCCAACCAGCGCACCCAATATAAGTGCAGTGTGCCTTGTTGGTGACAAGACAAGTGAAATTTAGAGTCGTCTGCATCTTCATGAGGGTGCACTGGAATGTGATCGTTGCATCAAACAAAATGTAAACCTCTCCAGGAAGTCATGCCATGCCCCCCACAGGATGGCCTAAGAAAAATTAAAAGAAAGCGATAGTTAGACAATTTTGGTCGCAACTATATGAAATTCAGCCAAATATGTTGAACTAAAACATACCGTCCTACCCAGGCAGTCATCTGGAAACTCTATGAAGAACTTCCTATCCTTCAGGCATCTCACTACACCACAGGTCGCACACGGGGGATCAATTTACTGCATTCATGTTAACAAAATAAACATACATCATGATCCAAAATGACTAACAGAATACATAGATATGTATATAGCTATGTTCAGATTTTGGAGATAGTTTAAGCACTCTAGTAGTTAAGCAGTGCTATAACCACATGCATATAGTTCAACATAAAACACATATATCTTGGTTCATTTGATAGTCTAAATACTCTAATAATTAAATAGTTTAACAAACCATGCATAATGTTAAATAGTTCATACGATCAACTAAATATACACCAGTAGTTAAACTAGCTACGACAATGAATTAGCCCTCCCCATCTAGCTAGTGGTCGGGAGTCACACTCTCGAGTCATGAGCCTAGTCGTAGTCGTCAACCCCATGTCGGATGGACCGGCCTCATGGCCATCCCTAGTGACCGATGACCTCCTGCTCATCATCACTGTCACCATCATCCAAGTTCCTATTTTTTGTTTCACGGAAAAATCATACCAAACAAAGTCCAAACATGATGAAATTACGGTGATTTTTTATGGACCATAAGAGACCCTAGAAGCTTCGGGGGAGGCCTAGAAGATCTACAGGTGGGGCACAAGCTTGTGGACCCCATGAGTGTCCATTTGCCCTAATTGCAAAGCTATAAATTCAGAAATATTCGGAAACCCCTAGAGCGAGACCCGAAACAATTTTATCATCGTCACAAGCCTCTGTTCTTCCCATCTGGAGGTCTCAGTCGGTACTCTGCCGGAGGGGAAATTGGTCATGGAGGCCGTCTACATCAACCATGTTTCCTCCATGATGATGCGTGAGTAGTTTCCAAGGACCTACGGGTCTATAGCAGTAGTTAGATCTCTCTCTCTCTCTCTCCTCTCTCTCTCTCTCTCTTGATCTTCAATAGCTTGTTCTCATCTAAGATTGATCTGATGTAGTCTTTTGCCATGTGTTTGTTGGGATCCGATGAATTGTGGGTTGATGATCAGATTGTTCATTGAAAGTAATTGAGTCTTTTATGAGATTTCTCGTGTGTGATTTTTATAGCCTTGTATTTCTCTGCGATCTATCTATATATTTTGTCCAATTAGATTAATTTATCTTCAGTAAGAGAGGTCGTTGGTTGTAGGTTCAATTTTGCGATGTCCTCACTCTTTGACAGAACGAGTAGCGAGGCACGTATTTGTATTGTTGCTAGTAAGGGTAGAACGATGGGTGATGGCTCTATACTTTACGCATTTTTAGAGCTCATATGTTGCATGTTCTTTTCATATAGCATGTCCCATTGAACCAAATTTATGTCCATTATGCATGATTACCAATTTTTTCACTTATCATTGTGAGCATTGCACATTTGTGTATTTATTTTGTTTTTATTAGTTTTCCTTTATTTTCTTGTGTTTATAGGTGTATTCGAGCAACCTAGGACCAAGCGCATTGAAAGGACCTAGGATGGGTTCAATATGGAATTAGCGAGTGGTCAGACTTAGCCATTTCGAAGGTCGGGAAAAGTCATTTTTTTCCAAAGTGATCCAAATCAAGATCTAATATCAGAAATGGATCAGCATCGTTCATACGAATCCAACCAGCCCAAGAACGTCAAATTCCGATTTTGTAATAAGACATGATGAATATTTTACTGGAGGGGTTAGATCAAAAGACGACATTCCATATGACCTCCCGCGGTCGTTTAGACGGTCATTTGACGTGTAGACAACTTCAAAAAGTTACCCTTCTGGACAGGATTCTTCACCAATTTCGTCCCCAATTGTTCCCACGGGATCCTTGTCGCATAATGAAGGGATTGGGAGAACATAAGGCTCATCTTGAGCCCACATAAATGGAGGACATATCGGGAGGCCTTCATATAAGGACCATCAACCCTAGCCATCGTCTCCTCCTCATTCATCCATCCATGCAGCCGTCATCCATCTCCATTGTTGCCCGAAGACCACTTCCATAGAGAAGAGAAGGGTCAAGCCAAGAGGAATAAGAAGGGGTGCCTCCACCATGCGCACTGGCCTTCAGGCCAGTGCGGTCTTTACCACCGTCGGCGGCATGATTACCACCACCGGCGTCGCCATGCCCCTTTCCTCCACACAAGCTTCACGCTGGCTTGCCCTCTCCCTCTATGATGTTTGAGTAGTTGTATTAGTTCTTGAGGAATTGGATGAACCCTTGCATGATTAGTACTTTGTTAAATAAGCGATCCAATATTATCTTTATATGTATTGTGTTGATTATCTCATGGTGTTGTGAAGAGCGCTTGCAAAACATTAGCCCCTTGTGGACTTGAGGCAAGTCGTGTTGGTGAGCGGCATGGTTGTGGAGGGTCGGTGGTGACAGTCCTATTCTCCCTTCGTCCCTAGTTAGTAGGGATTAGTGGAGAACCCTAGAACTTAAGGCCTTAACCACGGGAACTTTACTCCCCTTAATCATCATTGTGATAACCGGAGTGGGAGGCGCGGTGGTGGCATGAGTGTACGCAATAACCGGAGTGGGGAATGCATACTTTATTGGCTCCTCCCACAAGAGATCATACGCAAGTGTCTTAGTGATACAATTAGAGAGCCATGTCTATCATGTGTTGTCAGCATCATACTTGTGGTGATGACTCTGATTCCCTTGAGAATGTTTACTACTCAAGCACTGTTTCTTTTAGTTTAGTATTTTTATTCTTCTGTCTTTATTTCCTGTTTGTAGTTTAGATAAACACTGTCCTTTTATTTGTCATCCTAGCAACTTACTGTAATAAGCTATTTTTGAATTGGGTGGGCACGTAACTAGATAAGTGATAGCATAGTTGCGGGGTTTGTAATCCCTTTCTATTTGCTCCATGTGGGTTCGACACTTCACTTATCAGAAATTGCTACAACAGCCTTGTGCACTTGCAGGTCATCATGGGGTTCAATCATATTACTTGATTTTACTTTGTATTTATTATGTCATCATGCTTCAAGCATTACTCTATTTGTTATGAACTTAATACCTTAAGATGTATGTTGGATAACGTTCAAGGGGTGGAGTAATAGTAGTAGATGCAAATGTATGTCGGTCTACTTGTCTCGGACATAATGCATATGTATTGATCATGCCATGAATAACATCATGACTATGCGCTTTCTATCAATTGCCCAACAGTATTTTGCCTACCGACCGTTACTATGCTCATGAGAGAGATGCCTCTAGTGAACGCTATGGCCCCAGGGTCCATTCACTTCATATTACTAAAGTAAACCCTAAAAATACTTGCTGCAATTTATTTGCTTTTAGTTTCCTTTTTATTTATCTATTTACCGCTATTAGATTTAATCCTTGCAATTAATGAGTACAAGGGGATTGACAACCCTCTTGTTTGCGTTGGGTGCAAGCATTTGCTTTGTGTGTGTGTGTGTGTGTGCAGGTACTGCTTATAGTTTTTTGTGTGGTGTCTCCTACTGGTACCATTAACATTGGTTCATAACTGAGGGAAATACTATCTGCTAATATACTACAGCATCCTTTCTCTTTGGGGAAATCCCAATATCTATCACAAGTAGCATGTACCTGTGTGGATGAAGCGGGACTTCATGCGTGCCTCGTCGGGTTATACATTGGTATTACTCTTCACAAATCATTTATGTTGGAAACTGATTGCTCTTTCATGGTCTCCTTTGTGAAAAAGGAAGTGTTGAGCGTCTCCAAGTTTATCAAAGATCTCAAGATTATTAAGATTAACCAACAACACAATCTGGTGGTGCATGAGAATGCAAAGTTTAGTTTTAATAATAGATCAGACGGTGTGCTTTGTAATAGTGGTCCACCTTGCGTGACTAATACTGTAATGAATGATTGTAAGAACCTTTTAATCACTTAATATATGTGAAGGAGTTTCATAAAAAAAGATCACGAGTGATCTCTCCTCTAATCTCTTGGTCCCCCTAATTTTACCGTGCGGCAGGAGACTGACTTTCTAAGATGGAAAGAAATTAAGAGATATGTTTTGTCACCGAGATGAGCCGGTAAAATATCTCTTTTCTTTAGTGTAAGTTAGTTGGAGTTGTTTGGTCTTTTTTTTATTTTTTGAAAAACACCACCCATATATAATATTGTTACAATGATACCTTACAACATATGCCATGCTGAGCGAACACTACTTACAAGAACCCTATTGGAATCCCTTGCAAAAAAGAACCATAAAGGAATGGTTATCAAAATTAAACTTGGCTAACTCATGTGCCGCCATCTAAATGTATATCCTCCTTGTAGCGTGCATTTTTTTGGCACCTGGTTATCGTGTATCGATAATTGGTATTCTTCCCATATTCTGGTGAGGGCGAATGACATTACGTTTGGCCTTTATAGTTTGTATTATACACTTATATATGTATTACTCTGTATGTTGTTTATCTATAGTAGTGGGAGGACATGGAGCTGTTTACGATGGCATGTTACATGTTGGAGCCAACAAACTGGAATATATTTTTACTACACATGGCTGGCGGGGAGAGGATTTGTGGCACACAGGTGTGGCAACACGCAGATAACTGGTTTGGTATTTGCATGAGTTTTAACAACTAATCAAATTATATGGGGTCCATGCGTGTGCAGCTTTTAACAGGTTTTGGCAGCACCACCCATCCCATATTCTATGTTTTTTCTTTTGATTTTCGAACATGAATCTATTATATCTTTTGAACCAAAAGCCCAATTTATATCTCTTTTGCATATTCATAGGTATGATCAAACAATAAAATCCTCCTCGTGTAGAAGCCAGTGACTCCGTAGATCACGAGAAAAATGGGCTGCCAATCAGGTTTCAACTACTAAAACTTGATAGAAATGATGATAAATTTAGCAAGTTTTAAAAACTAACACTTAAACCCTAAATCCTAAGTTGTAAACCCTAAACCCCTAAGCCCCGAGCCTAAACCCTAAAAGCATATGTAACTTGGTCAAACTTAATGTTACGACTATCAAATTTTGATATTTGAAACTTGTAATTTTTTGGAAGTTGTTGAAATGTATTGAAGATTGGTTTTGTTCAAAATATTACGTCGCGGCGAACAGAGATATGCAAACGAAACTTAATTTGGTCTTTCGTTTCGAAAGATATACTAAATTGAAATTAAAAGATGAAATGACAAAGGCATGGGACGTGAGCTGGATGGCGCATGCAGCTCTGACAAAAGCTGCCAAAAGTATGCATGAATCGACCCCGCCTTACAGTAATCAGAAGTCTAAAACTAGTACAAGTTTTTGAATCTTAAGCCAATCGGATGACCAGGCACAACTGCACTCGCACTTCCATACCCCTATGAATTTCCGATGGCCGGTGGTTTAGTCTACGAACCAGTGCTTCAGCATCAGCAATCCTTTTTGTGTGTCTTCGAAAAACCATACCGTGTTTTTTTATTTGTGTGTCTTCGGAAAACCATACCATGTTTCTTTATTTTATCAGTTTTTCTAAAGCACATCTAGATATGTCATAAGTATTGCACATCTAAATTCTATGTCATTAATCTTACACAGAGATTTCTATGGGTATTTTTTTATTTTAATTTAATTTTTAGGGATGCGAATTTAGCGCTAGCTTGATACCCTTGAACATCACGGGTATGGGCCCCTTATCCTCCTAATCTTCAATAAAAAAACTGCCACCTAACTACAATCCGTAACCTGTCCGTGACTCGGGATCGAGTCGGGACACGGCACTTTCTCTAGAGTGAAGCTGCTCTATAAATAACGTTCCGACCGCGCCAAAGAAAACATAGCTTCATTCATCTTGTGAGAAGCAGAGTGTGATATGGCGACGTCATGGCTCCTCAGACATCCTTGTCCACTGGCCAGGCCATGGACGAGAACAAGGAATGACATAGGTCTCCATGTGACCAGCATCACCTACTGCTACTGGTACGTACGAATCTATGCTTCAGGCGAAAATGTCTGCATCGCAATGGATCTCTCCATCATTACTACTTGATTGTACTACGCAGGAGATGCACTAAGGCCAGTGGAGGAGGCAGAATCATGGCGGATATGAGTATGCACACCACCAGCTGCAAGGCAGAACCCGCCCTTCTACCCCAAGCGGATGCTGCCGAACTAGCAGGGGGAGCGGACCCTCCTCCTAGAGCTAGTAAGAGAAGCGCGCGCACTGGCCGGGCCGCCACCGTTGCGGCTAGGCACGATGAGGAGGGCACAGACGACGAATGGCTCATGTACCTGGAGCCGGCGAAGCTAGAGGTGTTCGATCATCTGGAGCCTTGGGCGGAGGCGAACGTGGTGCCGCTCCTTAAGCCCGCGCAGGTGGCGTAGCAGCCGACGGACTTGCTGCCGGACCCGGCGTCGCTGGGCGCCGACGGCTTCCACGCGGCGTGCTCCGACATCAGCGCGCGCGCGGCCGGCCTGCCCGACGCGCACCTCGTGTGCCTCGTGGGGAACATGGTCACGGAGGAGGCGCTGCCGACGTACCAGAGCATACCCAACCGCTTCGAGGCCGTGCGCGACCTCACCGGCTCCAGCGGCACTGCCTGGGCGCGCTGGATCCGCGGCTGGTCTGCCGAGGAGAACCGGCACGGCGACGTGCTCAACAGGTACCTCTTCATCTCCGGCCGCGTCGACATGCGGCAGGTCGAGAGGACCATCCACAACCTCATCCAGTCCGGCATGGTCATGAACGCTGCGCGGAGCCCCTACCACGGCTTCATCTACGTCGCCTTCCAGGAGCGTGCCACCTCCATCTCGCACGGCAACACAGCCCGTCACGCCAAGGAGCATGGCGACCTGGTGCTGGCCCGCATATGCGGCGCCATCGCCGCCGACGAGAAGCGCCACGAGCTGGCCTACACGCGCATCGTGGGGAAGCTGTTCGAGATCGACCCGGACGGCGCCGTGCGCGCGCTGGCGTATATGATGCGCCGCCGGATCGTCATGCCGGCGTCCCTCATGACAGACAGCCGCGATGGTGACCTCTTCGCGCACTACGCGGCCGTGGCGCAGCAGACCGGCATTTACACCGCCTCCGACTACCGTAGCATCTTGGAGCACCTGATGAAGCAGTGGGGGGTGGAAGAGCTGGCGGCGGCGGAACTCTCCGACGACGGGAGGCGTGCGCGGGAGTACGTGTGCGCCTTGCCCCACAAGATCCGCAGGTTGGAGGAAAAGGCTCACGAGCGCAGCGGCCAGAAAGCCCAGCCTGCAACATCGGCCCCGTTTAGCTGGATCTTTGATAAGCCTCTCAACAACAGCATGGGGTAATCAAATTATTACTTTCATATACCCTAAATATCGTTTAAATCATTATTTTTCGATCCAGCCTTTGAGATGAAGTATTCTTCATCTCTACTTTGCCACTGTCGGCGCCACTATGAGTACTTTTTTTCTGATCAGGTTGAAGTTATGAGTATGGTATTGTACTACTATATTTTCGTAAGTTGTTTTATCACATTCTAAAAATAAATATAATACAAGGAGAGTGAAAGTTGTATTCGTGTATGTCTATTTATCAATGTAACATCCTAATTCTTTTTTTCTTTGGCTGCAAAATGTAACATCGTAATTCTAACTGAGAGTCATCCAAAGTCCAAACTAACTGAAATTAATAAGTGATCCTACGTCCATCCTGCAAAAAGAATTTATCATCCTTTCTTTCTTCACTAAGAAGCGACTAGGGTAAGCATCAAACCATTTCCCGCCATCCACCACCGTGGGCAATGAGTTTCTGGGCTCCCCTCCTGTGCAAGCCTCTTCAGCATGTGAGGTGCAGGAATCTCGGTGCCAGCTCGTAGATATGTTAGGGTTAGGGTTCCACAGTGGCACATCATTGATGGTCGCACCAATAACATGTTGAATTAGTTTACCATGAGCTTTTTCTCCAGTTTGACAGTGGCGTCCAGGGCTCATGAGCGTAGATTCCTGTAGTCCTTTCTAGAAGATGGGGCTGGAGTTTCCGTGGTATGTCGACGCACTAGCGCCAACAACTTTTCACTGCTGTTTGGTCCTCTGGCTGCATCCCTATCACGTTGTTTCATCCTCGGGGACCGGCAAGATGCTCATGAGATATAACCCAAGTCTGGCTCTTGAATTTGCGACTCTTCCAATTGTGACGGCTTCTTTTCCATTGCACTAGTATGGCTGAACCGTGAATACCATCCGCATCAACAACTTCAGGTTGGCTCTATTGATGGAGTTGCATGCGGGCGCCGGGGGGGGGGGGGGGGGGATGGATGTAGGTCTCATCATGGATTTTTGATGTAATTTTATTTGTTTTCTTGAGTTGCTTGCACTTCTAGTCTAGTTAATCCAAGTTTTTATTTTAAAAAATCCCAAGTTCATACAAAATAAACTACTAGTGAAAAATAATAATTTGCAAAAATAAACTAAGCTTCACCTCGCATGTTAGACTATCAAAAATAATTTCACAAGAAAGTGTATGTAAACACAAACATAAGCAAGATTTTTTTATAGAGAAAAGGTGTGAGCCCGACTTTATAAATAAAGCCACAAGGCAAGATCCGAAACACATAGATGTAACTATAGGAAGGATAGGTTCAAATAGCTGCTCATGCAGTAGGGAATACAGTAGGAGAAATGCAGACCAATAACCTATGGACAATGACTAAGAGAAGGAAACAACATCACGAAAGCGTAAGGCCGACTGGGAGTCCCGATCTCGATTGATAAGTTCAGCCACCATAGCCTTCACACGATAAATCGGGAGCTCCGTCGCGTCCTTGTCCCCAGAGGCGGAGCGTGACACAAAATATAGGAGGGGCCGAAGGTTTACAGTGCCAAACAACGATATTCAAGTGCAAATAAATAACATGGTCTTTCAGGCTTTGTAAGCGTAGAATAATTAGAGAAGTACCATACACTAGTATATACTCCCTCCGTCCAAAAATACTTGTCAGGAAAATTAATAAAAATGGATGTATCTAGAATTAAAATACGTCTAGATACCTCCATTTCTCAGACGAGCATTTCTGGACGGAGGGAGTACATATCTAAAGAGATAACGGGATGGAACCGAAGAGCTAAAGAGATATTTTAGGAGGGAAAATAATTGGAGATTTCTTTTAGAGTAAAAAGAATTTGAGAACTAGGTGGGATTTTTTATCCTGAGGATTGGAAATTCTTTACCTGGCAGATTGGAAAGATTTTTTTAGGCATGTCAGATTGGAAAGTGGTAGCTAGTAGGTACTTGTTGGTGCATTGCACTGCACGTTCGGCCACAGTGCACTGCCCACAACGCAGCAAAAATAGGCTAGGCCTAGTAAAAACAGCCGGATGGAATGGATCTAATGGGCCATATACACTGCTAATTGTATTTTGCATTTTTGGAAGGTCGGCCCATGGCCCTGTATGGTCCCAAGAGGATCCGCCTGTGCTTGTCCAGAGCTTTAACCGACGGCTTCCACTGTTGTAAAAAGTTAAGTAATTTAAATAGACAATCAGCATGCATGTATATATAGTTACTATTCATCACCCAGGGTGCAGAATAAGTTATTCTTCATTCGAGATAATCTTACAATTGTTTCATAAATAAATTAAATTTCGAATACAAATAGTTATATTCATAGTGATTCCCTACATAAAATTTGGCATAAGAAAACAAAAATATAGATCATAAGACAAGAAATATAGCATTTAATGTATATTTTACATTATGTTTTTACGGTGATTATATATTCTCTTACGTTCTCTTTTTACATTTGAAATAAGATAAAACTTATGGAACGTAAAATTATGGTGCATTGATGATAAAATAGAGGGAGGTGAAGAATAACTATTCCTCACACAGGATGAAGAATAGTCAATCCCCCTATATATTTTATGTTCGTAAATTTTGTCTTATTTTTGACGTAAAAAGAGACCGTAAGAAAATATATAATCGTCGTAAAAAATATTTTTTATTATGTAATATTACAAACATAAAAATATAATGTAAATACACATAAACTGCAAATTTTCTTGTGTTTTGACCTATTTTTTTATTTTTTTTATTTGAATTCCAAGCGTAATTTAATTATGAAATGATCGTAAGATTACATCGGGTGAAGAATAACTTATTCTGCATCCTGAGTGATGAATAGTATCTGCAGTAGCTGCAGTCAATGCTATCCGCACCTTTTGTTTGCATCAAGATTAGCACCTTTGGCAGAAGGGGAAGCCATCGACCAAAGGGGAAGCCATGTGCACTGCTTTTCAAGCTGTTGGACGAAAAAGGAAGCCTAGACTCTGCATGGTCAGATTTATTTGTGGTTTGTTTGCAGCTGTTTTTCAACATTGAGACTAGCGCATGGAACATTTTTGGAAAGCTATTACGTAGGCTTTGTTTACTTGCTATGCTCAAAGGGTTCCATTTTTTTTAGCAAAATGACAGGCCATCATCCGTCTATAGAGTAAAGGTTCAGAACTTTTGAATGATGTGGCTGAAAAGAATCGTGTGTCGAGCCTGAAAGACATCATCAATTGAAACCAAGTTTATCATAAAGGAAATGCATCTCCATTTACTTCTGTGTCTAGCTGCAATAACACGGTGATGGGCGTTGCTTGTGAAATTACCTTTTTCTTGCATTTTCAGTATACGCACGAATCGGGTCAATGCGCACAGCCAGGTCATTTCCCCCTTTTTTTTGCACCTTTTTGGTCTTTTTCTGCATGAAGCTCCTGTTTCCGATTTCTTTTTATTGGACAAAAACTGCTGAAAAGGTGACTACGTTGTTTCGAATGGTAGTATTAGAACGTCAAATCCTTCTATGCATGTCCGTGCGTACAGTGTCAGGTGAGTGTTCCTCCCATATACAGTATAATGTTGCTAGAAACAAATTACCATTTAGTGTGTGATGTAGCCTTGTCAAGATCTATATGACATCACTCACCCCTTCATCTCCTGCATCTACGTTTACATAGATCTTCAGAAGAAGGCAAGTGTGTTGTCGCTTAACATATTTGAAAAAAATGCTTTAATTTCATCGTTGCGACAGGGTAGGCTCGGACAAGCAGCTATGGAGCGACGTACATGAGGATTCAATATATATAGGGCAATACAATCCCGTCCATAGGATCAGTAACACTCTCTTCAAATCAGTTTTGCGTGTTTTCTATCGTTCAAGAATCGTTTAAGTACCACAAACTAGCTGTTGACCTGAACCTGATAACAATGAGCTTGAAAACAGTGCGTCATTTGATCTGCTTCAGTCGGAGACGGGTGCTGACGAAGATCAACGAGGGTACACACTTATAGCCCGTTTATTGGAGCGCAAGTATCGATTGGGAACCTCTTCACCACCATTGACGACAACCTCTTTCCATTATTTATACTCGACCAATGGATATAGAGAAGCCCTCCTGTGGGTCCACCCTGTTCATCACCAGTTTTTCAAAAGCGATTGGTCAACTTACTAACCCCAGCATGTGTGGTGCTCCGTGCAGTCACATGCCAACATGCCATGCACCCATGTGAGATACACTGTAGCGTCATCCTCTGACTACGCTTCCCGGCCCTCGGGTCAATCTCCATTGTCTATATACTTGTCCAATGGATATACACAGGCCCATATGCGTCCACCCTGTTTGTCACCAGTTTTATAAAAGTTACTGGTCAACTTACTAACACCAGCGTGCGTGGTGCTCGGTGCAATCACATGATGGTTGATGTAATGGTAGTTGGTTCTGAAAGTTTGAGTTAAACATCCTGCAGTATGTAGATTCTCTGCCGCTGGACTCGGCGTCGGCGTCAGCTGCTCTGGGCGCGTCGTCATTGTCTGAAGCGGAGGAGGATGAGGACGAGGTGATGATGCCCGCCATGCGACGGGCCTCGGGAACTGCTCCTCCTGGAGTCGTGCTGCTCTCTCCGCCGCTGTCGACCGCTGCCTTCTCATCTTTGCGGCGATGATGTCAGGCGTACATCTCTGTGGACGTGTACGAGAGGCGGATGGCGGTGCGGAGGTCCTTGTCGTCGTCACTAGCCGGGGGAAGTGGCTGTGGCGCGGATCTGCTCGATCCTCCCATGGATACGCGGTTGTTAGCTGCTTCCGCCGCCCGCTTCTTTGCGAGCCGATACGCGCAGCCCACGGACTCCGGTTGCGGTTCCGCCGGCAACATCACCTAGCGGCACTCTGGAGGGGTTGGTGCGGGCGATGCTGAGTGCTACTTGGCAGGGGCCGGAAGGGAGCGCGACGGACGAGCGTGGGGTGCGGCAGACGTACTGCTCCCCACCCGGCCAGCCACCGACGCCCCAGAAGAGGAGCCACCGCCCCGATACATCAGCGAGCAGCGGAGGGCAATGCGGAGAGCTAGCTCCTCCTCGTCGGGTGTGGACGAGCCATCGGAATCCTTGGAGGCCTTGAGCCACTCCAGTAGGTCGGATTCACTGTCAGATATGGCGGGGGAGAGCTGAGGGCACCCATCAATTCCCCCCGTGTCGTCTCCTCTGGCGACTCGGGGGCAAGCCCTACCGCGCCGCCGCCGGCACCTCCCCCCACCCCTCCTCTGCTTCGCCGTTGCCGGAGGGGACGCGGGCTAAGCCGCGCGTGCCCCTGGGATGGTGGCGGCGAGGCTCTCGCGGCTGGGTTCACGCAGATCTGAGGCGGCTGACTCCCATCGTGGTGGCCCGTGTGCCGGCTGGCTCGGGCGTCCGGCGTCGGATCCAGGGCTGCTACCTCCCGTCGCGATGGCCGGTGTGCCGGCTGGCTCCTGTGGCCACGTCTTGCGGTGCAGGCAGGCCCATCGTGGGCGCTGGGGGCGGATCTGGGTCGCCCTGCGCGACGTGACGACGCCGGGGGCGCGGTGCTGGCCTCCCGTGCTCTGGTGGTCTGTCCTGGGCGGGTGCGGCGACATCCTTCGTGTGGCCCCGCTGATCTGGATGTTTGCCGGTGGTGCGTTCCGCTGGACTGGCTGGATCCGGTTGGATCGGCCCGTGGTTGTCCGGCTTGGGCAAAGGAGGGTGGTGGTGAGTACTGCTAGTGGAGGTGGTGGTGATGGGAGGTGGTGGCGGTGCTGCTGCAGCAGGTCTTGATCTCACTAACTTCTATTGGCGCCGCGGGCGCTTCGGGTCTGGTCTCCGACGGGTGCGCGGTGGCGCGTGTGGGGCGTGCCGCCGCACCTGATGTATGGCTCCAGCTCGGACCATGGTGGTTCCTGGCCTCGGGTAGTGCTCCTCTGCTCCTTGCCGGCATGGTGCACGGCAGGGCATGGCGGCCTGCGCTGCGTCCAGGGGCCTGCGTTCGATCGGCCGTTGATGGATCTGGCGCCTAGTGCTGACGTTTGGTGCCGGTGGTCTCCGCAGGGTGCGGTTGGCTCCGGTGGCTTGTCGTGCTTCTTCGTCTCTCGAAGGGTTCGATGGTGGTGGTGGTCAGGTGCTGTCTTGTTGTAGGGATGTGCTCAAACTCCGGATGAGAACCCTGCATCGACTATGTCGATGCCGGCGGCAACGACGTTTATGGATGTCGTTTTCCTTGCAGGAGGTGCCGTTGTGGAGCTCCAGCACCTACAACTTCTTCTTTGTGGTCTCCGGGTGAAAACCTAAGATCAGGCAATGCTGGATCGGATGGCGGTGTTGTGTCCTCGGCAACACTACCTCCTCGGAGGCATCATCTTGGAGACCCAAACGATGGCTTCTGTTGTTGCGTGTGGTTGAGGGTGGCCCGCGTGCTGGTGGAGCTGGGGCCTGCTCAGGACCGATGGTGGTGTGTTCTTCTTCATGTGTTTCTCTTTGGCTGCCCTACGTGTGGTCTCCGGCCTGGTTCTATGCATGCTCATGACCCTGTTCTGTTGAGGCGAGCCTCGGGCTCTTGGACTTGTCTTGGTTCATCTTTGCTCAATGACGACGCAATGACGCCTCCCCGACTTGCTAATCGTCTTGAACTTCCGTGGCGGAGCGCTCAGTCAAGGTTCGTGTTAAGTTTTGGCACAAGGTTCGTGTTAAGCTTTGGCACTCGCTGATTGTGGATGCTCCTCTGTTGTGCCGTGGGGTTTGATACGCACACCGGTGCGGTGCGTTAGGCTGTTTGTAGAGTCTTGGTATTGTGATCCCTTGACGCACCCTTCATCTACCTGATCCTGTTAGTATGCTAGCTAGGTCTTGCCTTATGTTGGGCGTCCTGCTCCTCTCCTTTCCTTGTAACACTTGTTACTTGTCTGGTTTTCGGCTCGGTTTTCCTCATAAACGGGGTCATTTTGTTAAGGTTTTCGATCCGGTTTTCCTTATAAACTGGATCACTCTCCTGGCATTATGGCCACTTTGAGCAATATATTCATGTGGAGGGACTCCTCCCCCGGTGATTCTCAAAAAAAAGATATGGCGGGGGAAGATGAAGTGGATATATTTCGGGGAGAAATGGAGAGGTCGGGAGTGTGCGGACTGAGTTTGATTAGGGTTTGCTCATCGGTCGTCATATATTTGTGGAGGCTGGATTTGGGTCATTGCGGGCCATAGAGGACTAGGCCGACGTGGCGGGCGCGCCCGGATGCCCCCATATCTGCCCCATATTTGGGCTGGATATGAGGGGCACCCGGTCAGCCCGGGCGTTTGAGGTCAGTTTGAGGCGCCCGTGTAGGTCAATTTTTTGTGACCGGTCAGTGACCGGGCGGGCCTCCCAGACGTTTGAGGAGGGTTTGGAACGCCCGGCTGTAGATGCTCTTAGATAGCCATGTCCTTCACAGGCTCAGCGTCATTTTGATCCAAGTTCACTCGTTCCCGGCTCTGGTTACATGGGCGGCAACTGCAACTCCGGTTGCTCTGCCTCGTCCTCCGCCTCTGTGTCAAGTTCAGCGAAAATCTCGTCGGCCCGCCCGTTCCTGCCGGATGAACTATCGGTTGGCCTTAAATAGGCCTTATCCTGGAGTACTCCATGATGGCGTGCTACTCCGCCATTTCCGCCGCTTGGGTGACTACAAACACCGCCATGGTGTCCTCCATGCTGAGACGCGTAGTCGGTGCCAACTCGTCTCTCATCCTCCTCCAGATCCGGCACCTCCATCCGAACCTGCTGCTGCTCCAGCTCCTCCTCCTGCTCCTCCTCGTCCGGCTCTCGCGAGTCCAGAGGCAGGCCGACTATGATGCGGGCGGTGCACCTCGCCTAGATCTCCTCCTCAAACTGGAACAGGCGCCCACAAGTGTAGGTGTTGCTCGCGGTCGACGTTCACCCCATAGTAAAACCGCATATAAGATTGGCCTGAAGTTAAAATTTGTAAAGTTTGACCAGCTTTATAGAGAGAAAAATCAACAGTTTTCTAAAAATCTAGATTTGCCCAAAAATCAAACATTGACAAGTACAAAATCCACAAAAAAATATTTTTTGTGAAGATAAGTTTCATATTATATTACTTTAGTATTGTTGATGTTGATTTTTGATAATGCAAATATCGTCAAAACATTACGGAGTTTGACTTCTGACAATTCTTATATGCAAAGGTGGAAAGGACGTAAGGAGTACATGAAATCTACTAGCATACAGAATTCGGATGATAAGTACTTGTTTGGGCCGTCAGGAAATCAAGTGTGGAGAACAAATTCTATCGTGTGAGCAACTGAGCATGTTGGGGAAATGATGGGTGGTGCACGAGGAATTTGTCTAAACTCTGACGAAAAAAGAATTCTGAACTCTGAAGTTGTTTCCCTAGTACTCCACGTCCTCTAAGTATGTATACGTTCTACTATCTACTAGCGGGATCCTTTCCTCGGTTTTGATAGGCGTAGAGGTTGGCCGGATCATGGTTATGCTGCGACTATTTATCCGGATATGTATTTGTGCTATGCCGAATTCTAACATATGTATGTCCGGATAATACAACTGTTTAGGCCGTTGAAAAATCACGTGCTGCAGTCAATGCTATCTACACTTTTTGTTTGCATCAAGATTAGCACCTTTGGGAGGATAAGGTTTCGATTTTGTGAATTATTGGTGTGCTCATTGACCAAAGAGGAAGCCATGTGCACTGCTTTTCAAGCTGTTGGACAAAAAAGAAATCCTAGACTCTGCATGGTCAGATTTATTTGTGGTTTCTTTGCAGCTGTTTTTCAACATTAAAACTAGCGCATGAAACATTTTTGGAAAGCTATTACGTAGGCTTTGTTTGCCTGCTATGCTCAAAGGGCTCCATCTTTTTTTTAGCAAAATGACAGGCCATCATCCGTCTATAGAGTAAAGGTTGGGAACTTTTGAATGATGTGGCGGCGTGGCCGAGGCGGCGCCGGAGCGGTGGGCGTCGCGGTTCCGGCGGGTCTGCATCTACTGCGGCAGCGCCAAGGGGTGCAAGGCCAGCTACCAGGACGCCGCTGGGAGAGAGAGAGGGAGCTAGCCATGGCCGCCGTTGCGCCTGGACTCAATCTGGAGCTCAGCCATGGTCAACATAAGTACTAATTTGTCAGCCATGGTCAGCCTGGGTCACTGTCAAATGGGCCCATGTGGTCAGTCTAAGTACTAATTGGTTTAGATTTAAGTCAGTGACTAAATTTTAAAAAAGTTTAAAAAATTGAGAATATTTATTGAGATTGACATGTGGGCCCTACATGTCATAGCGGTCAACATAACAGTCAATCTGACGGAGTTGGCCATTGTGCCACATCAACGCTTACGAATGGGCCCAACCTGTCAGAAAGGGGTTAGACGAGCCGAATCAGCCACTTTTCAAACATGGTAGTTTTTAGTTAAAAATTAGTCAAAAAATGGTAGTTTTCGGCACAAATTTGTAAAATGGTAGCTTGTAGGCACGGTTGCGCGAAATGTGTTAGTTTTTTGTTAAATACTACATGCATGCCGTGACTTCAAAGATGTCATGGCTGTCCGTGTGGCAGAAAATGACAATGTCGTCCGCATAGAGAGATATGCTCGAAGCCGCATGCTGAGTAGTAAGGCCCTCCACTATGTGTTCGGTGCCAGAAATTTAAAAAGTTTGCCATATACACTTCGATGCCAAATGTAAAAAGTTTAGCACCGGCACCACAACGTGAAGGATTTGGCACCCATCCACCTCTAGCCCACCTACGTATAAACTAGTAATATATCAGCTTAAAGCAGTGTCTCGCCGGTGGTGCCTCGCATGCAAAAGTACAGTAGCTGCCTAGTTTATTGCCTCAACGAAATATGGCGTCGGAGCAAGTAGAGGAATCGATGCCCTGAAATTTTTATTTGGCATCGGCTGGGCTATGTAGGGCACCGGTGCCAAATGTTCAAAAAGTGAATTTGGCATCGGTTTTGGCCTACATAGTGAAGGGCCTAAGGCGATGGAGGAGGCTGAGATCCACCGCGTGTAGCAGCATGGTGTTGAGGACGTCTACACAACCAATTCAAATCCCTCCCTCCTGGGCCTGGAACAGTTTAAGACATCTCAAATTGTAGTCTAGAATGTATTGAGGAGACATGTAAAACAAGCCACATGTATGTATATATATATATATATACATATATATATATCAAAGACAACCATTTTCTTGGTTCTAAATAGCATAATACCGGATGATAAGTACTTGTTTGGGCCGGAGGGAGTATGACTCAACTTTTCCAACATGGCATTGAACGTACTAGACGCAAAACAAAAAATTAGATAGTAGAGGCGGTGCTCAAGAATCGGACCTGGCAGCTCGTTCCTCGGCCGGCTAACTGCAACCTCATTGACTGCAAATGAGTTTTCAAGCTCAAATACCGTGCTGATGGTTCTGTTGATCGTCACAAGGCGCGGTTGGTCATAAAGGGGTTCAAGCAACGCCATGGAATCGATTATACAGAGATGTTCAGTCTAATCATTAAACACACAACTATTCGATTGATCTTATCCATTGCAGTTTCACACGGCTGGATGCTTCGTCAGTTAGACATGCAGAATGCGTTTCTCCATGGTATTCTCGAAGAAGATGTCTACATGAAACAATCCCCGGGGTATGTTGATCCACGGCTTCCGCGTCATGTGTGCAAACTGGACAAATCACTGTCTGGTCTCAAACAGTCTCCCCGCACTTGGTTCTCTCGCCTCAGCACAAAGCTTCTAGAGCTTGGTTTCCATCCATCTCTTGCTGATTCGTCTCTGTTTATTTATCAGCAAGGGGGGGTGTGCATCTACATGCTGATTTATGTCGACGATATCATCATCACCGGTTCGTCAAGCCAAGCTATAACTGTTGGGGAACGTAGTAATTTTAAAAAAATTCCTACGCACACGCAAGATCATGATGATGCATAGCAACGAAAGGGAGAGTGTGATCTATGTACCCTTGTAGACCGACAGCGGAAGCGTTAGCACAATGCGGTTGATGTAGTCGTACGTCTTCACGGCCCGACCGATCAAGTACCGAAACTACGGCACCTCCGAGTTTTAGCACACGTTCAGCTCGATGACGATCCCCGGACTCCGATCCAGCAAAGTCTCGGGGAAGAGTTCCGTCAGCACGACGGCGTGGTGACGATCTTGATGTTCTACCGTCGCAGGGCTTCGCCTAAGCACCGCTACAATATTATCGAGGATTATGGTGGAAGGGGGCACCGCACGGCTAAGAAAACGATCACGTGGATCAACTTGTGTGTCTACGGGTGCCCCCTGCCCCCGTATATAAAGGAGTAAGGGGAGGAGGCCGGCCGGCCCTATAGGCGCGCCAAGGAGGAGTCCTCCTCCTAGTAGGAGTAGGACTCCTACTAGGAGGGGGAAAGGAAGTGGGGAGGGAGAAGGAAAGGGGGGCGCCCCCCCCCCTCTCCTAGTCCAATTCGGACCAGGGGGGAGGAGGCACGCGGTCCACCCTGGCTGCCCTTCTCTCTCTCCACTAAGGCCCATATGGCCCATTACTTCTCCCGCGGGGGTTCCGGTAACCCTCTGGTACTCCGGTTTTCTTCGAAATCACCCGGAACACTTCCGGTGTCCGAATATAGTCATCCAATATATCAATCTTTATGTCTCGACCATTTCAAGACTCCTCGTTATGTCCGTGATCACATCCGGGACTCTGAACTAACTTCGGTACGTCAAAACTCATAAAATCATAATATAACTGTCATCGAAACTTTAAGCGTGCGGACCCTACAGGTTCGAGAACAATGTAGACATGACCGAGACATGTCTCCGATCAATAACCAATAGCGGAACCTGGATGCTCCTATTGGCTCCCACATATTCTATGAAGATCTTTATCGGTCAGACCGCATAACAACATACGTTATTCACTTTGTCATCAGTATGTTACTTGCCCGAGATTCGATCGTTGGTATCTCAATACCTAGTTCAATCTCGTTACCGGCAAGTCTCTTTACTCGTTCTGTAATACATCATCTCGCAACTAACTCATTAGTTGCAATGCTTGCAATGCTTATGTGATGTGCATTACCGAGAGGGCCTAGAGTTACCTCTCCGACAATCGGAGTGACAAATCCTAATCTAGAAATACGCCAACCCAACATGTACCTTTGGAGACAACTGTAGAGCTCCTTTATAATCGCCCAGTTACGTTGTGACGTTTGGTAGCACACAAAGTGTTCCTCCAGCAAACGGAAGTTGCATAATCTCATAGTCATAGGAACATGTATAAGTCATGAAGAAAGCAATAGCAACATACTAAATGATCGGGTGCTAAGCTAATGGAATGGGTCATGTCAATCACATCATTCTTCTAATGATGTGATCCCGTTAATCAAATAACAACTCTTTTGTTCATGGTTAGGAAACATAACCATCTTCGATTAACGAGCTAGTCAAGTAGAGGCATACTAGTGATACTCTGTTTGTCTATGTATTCACACATGTATGATGTTTCCGGTTAATACAATTCTAGCATGAATGATAAACATTTATCATGATATAAGGAAATAAATAATAACTTTATTATTGCCTTTAGGGCATATTTCCTTCAGTCTCCCACTTGCACTTGAGTCAATAATCTAGTTCACATTGCCATGTGATTCAACATTAATAGTTCACATCACCATGTGATTAACACCCATAGTTCACATCGTCATGTGACCTACACCTAAAGGGTTTACTAGAGTCAGTAATCTAGTTCACATCGCTTATGTGATTAACACCCAATGAGTACTAAGGTGTGATCATGTTTTGCTTGTGAGATAATTTTAGTCAACGGGTCTGTCACATACAGATCCGTAAGTATTTTGCGAATCTCTATGTCTACAATGCTCTGCACGGAGCTACTCTAGCTAATTGCTCCCACTTTCAATATGTATCTAGATCGAGACTTAGAGTCATCCAGATTTGTGTCAAAACTTGCATCGACGTAACTTTTTACGACGTACCTTTTGTCATCTCCATAATCGAGAAATATTTCCTTATTCCACTAAGGATAATTTTGACCGATGTCCAGTGATCTACTCTTAGATCACTATTGTACTCCCTTGCTTAACACAGTGTAGGGTATACAATAGATCTGGTACACAGCATGGCATACTTTATAGAACCTATGGCTGAGGCATAGGGAATGACTTTCATTCTCTTTCTATCTTCTGCCGTGGTCGGGCTTTGAGTCTTACTCAATTTCACACCTTGTAACACAGCCAAGAACTTCTTTCTTTGACTGTTCCATTTTGAACTACTTCAAAATCTTGTCAAGGTATGTACTCATTGATAAAACTTATCAAGCGTCTTGATCTATCTCTATAGATTTTGATGCTTAATATGTAAGCAGCTTCACCGAGGTCTTTCTTTAAAAAAAACTCCTTTCAAACACTCCTTTATGTTTTGCAGAATAATTCTACATTATTCCCGATCAACAATATGGCATTCACATATATTTATCAGAAATGTTGTAGTGCTCCCACTCACTTTCTTGTAAATACAGACTTCACCGCAAGTGTGTATAAAACTATATGCTTTAATCTACTCATCAAAGCGTATATTCCAACTCTGAGATGCTTGCACCAGTCCATAGATGGATCGCTGGAGTTTGCACATTTTGTTAACACCTTTAGGATTGACAAAACCTTCTGGTTGCATCATATACAATAAATCCATTAAGGAATGCAGTTTTGTTTATCCATTTGCCAGATTTCATAAAATGCGGCAATTGCTAACATGATTCGGACAGACTTAAGCATAGATACGAGTGAGAAACTCTCATCGTAGTCAACACCTTGAACTCGTCGAAAACCTTTTGCGACAATCCTAGCTTTGTAGATAGTAACACTACTATCAGCGTCCGTCTTCCTCTTGAAGATCCATTTAATCTCAATGGCTTGCCGAACATCGGGCAAGTCAACCAAAGTCCATACTTTGTTCTCATACATGGATCCTATCTCAGATTTCATGGCCTCAAGCCATTTTGCGGAATTTGGGCTCATCATCGCTTCCTCATAGTTCGTAGGTTCGTCATGGTCAAGTAGAATGACCTCCAGAACAAGATTACTGTACCACTCTGGTACGGATCTCACTCTGGTTAACCTACGAGATTCGGTAGTAACTTGATCTGAAGTTACATGATCATCATCATTAGCTTCCTCACTAATTGGTGTAGTAGTCACAGGAACAGATTTCTGTGATGAACTACTTTCCAATAAGGGAGAAGGTACAATTACCTTATCAAGTTCTACTTTCCTCCCACTCACTTTTTTCAAGAGAAACTCCTTCTCTAGAAAGGATCCACTCTTAGCAACGAATGTCTTGCCTTCGGATCTGTGATAGAAGGTGTACCCAACAGTCTCCTTTGGGTATCCTATGAAGACATATTTCTCCGATTTGGGTTTGAGTTTATCAGGATGAAACTTTTTCATATAAGCATCACAATCCCAAACTTTAAGAAACGACAACTTTAGTTTCTTGCCAAACCATAGTTCAGATTGTGTCGTCTCAACGGACTTAGATGGTGCCCCTTTTTAACGTGAATACAGCTGTCTCTAATGCATGATCCCAAAACGATATTAGTAAATCGGTAAGAAACATTATAGATTATACTATATCCAATAAAGTATGGTTATGACGTTCGGACACACCATTATGTTGTGGTGTTCCAGGTGGCATGAGTTTGTGAAACTATTCCACATTGTTTTAATTGAAGACCAAACTCGTAACTCAAATATTCGTCTCTGCGATCAGATCGTAGAAACTTTATTTTCTTGTCACGATGATTTTCCACTTCACTCTGAAATACTTTGAACTTTTCAGACTTATGTTTCATCAAGTAGATATACTCATATCTGCTTAAATCATCTGTGAAGGTCAGAAAATAATGATACTTGTCGCGAGCTTTAATATTCATCGGACCACATACATTAGTATGTATGATTTCCAACAAATCTGTTGCTCACTCCATTGTTCTGGAGAATGGAGTCTTTAGTCATCTTGCCCATAAGGAATGGTTCGCAAGCACCAAGTAATTCATAATCAAGTGATTCCAAAATCCCATCAGCATGGAGTTTCTTCATGCGCTTTACACCAATATGACCTAAACGGTAGTGCCACAAATAAGTTGCACTATCATTATTAACTTTGCATCTTTTGGCTTCAATATTATGAATATGTGTATCACTACGTTGGAGATCCAATGAACCATTTTCATTGGGTGTGTAACCTATAAGGTTTTATTCATGTAAACAAAACAACAATTTATTCTCTTACTTAAATGAATAACCGTATTACAATAAACATGATCAAATCATATTCATGCTCAACGCAAACACCAAATAACACTTATTTAGGTTCAATACTAATCCCGAAAGTATAGGGAGTGTGCGATGATGATCATATCAATCTTGGAACCACTTCCAACACACATCGTCACTTCACCCTTAACTAGTCTTTGTTTATTCTGCAACTCCCGTCTCGAGTTACTAATCTTAGCAACTGAACTAGTATCTAATACTGAGGGGTTGCTATAAACACTAGTAAAGTACACATCAATAACATGTATATCAAATATACTTATGTTCACTTTGCCATCCTTCTTATCCGCCAATCACTTGGGTTAGTTCCGCTTCCAGTGACCAGTCCCTTTGTAGTAGAAGCACTTAGTCTCAGGCTTAGGACCATACTTGGGCTTCTTCACTTGAGCAGCAACTTGCTTGCTGTTTTTCTTGAAGTTCCCCTTTTTCCCTTTGCCCTTTTCTTGAAACTAGTGATCTTGTCAACCATCAACACTTGATGCTCTTTCTTGATTTCTACCTTCATCGATTTCATCATCATGAAAAGCTTGGGAGTCGTTTTTGTCATCCCTTGTATACTATAGTTCATCATGAAGTTCTACTAACTTGGTGATGGTGACTAGAGAATTCTGTCAATCACTATCTTATCTGAAAGATTAACTCCCACTTGATTCAAGCGATTGTAGTACCCAGACAATCTGAGCACATGCTCACTAGTTGAGCGATTCTCCTCCATCTTTTAGCTATAGAACTTGTTGGAGACTTCATATCTCTCAATTCGGGTATTTGCTTGAAATATTAACTTCAACTCCTGGAACATCTCATATGGTCCATGATGTTCAAAACGTCTTTGAAGTCCCGATTCTAAGCCATTAAGCATGGTGCACTAAACTATCAAGTAGTCATCATATTTAGCTAGCCAAACGTTCATAACGTCTGCATCTGCTCCTGCAATAGGTCTGTCACCTAGCGGTGCATCAAGGACATAATTCTTCTGTGCAGCAATGAGGATAAACCTCATATCACGGATCCAATCCGCATCATTGCTACTAACATCTTTCAACACAATTTTCTCT
Source organism: Triticum urartu (assembly GCF_056163025.1). Taxonomy (NCBI): domain Eukaryota; kingdom Viridiplantae; phylum Streptophyta; class Magnoliopsida; order Poales; family Poaceae; genus Triticum; species Triticum urartu. The sequence continues at coordinate 46,402,892 of NC_141874.1, read as the reverse complement.
AGGAACATATCAAAATAAACACAGGGAAGCAACAACGCGAGCTATTGATCTACAACATAATTTGCAAAATACTACCAGAACTAAGTTCATGATAAATTTAAGTTCAATTAATCATATTACTTAAGAACTCCCACTTAGATAGACATCCCTCTAATCCTCTAAGTGATCACATGATCCAAATCAACTAAACCATGTCCGATCATCACATGAAATGGAGTAGTTTCATTGGTGAACATCACTATGTTGATCATATCTACTATATGATTCACGCTCGACCTTTCGGTCTCCGTGTTCCGAGGCCATATCTGCATATGCTTGGCTCGTCAAGTATAACCTGAGTATTCCGCGTGTGCAACTGTTTTGCACCCGTTGTATTTGAACGTAGAGCCTATCACACCCGATCATCACGTGGTGTCTCAGCACGAAGAACTTTCGCAACGGTGCATACTTAGGGAGAACACTTCTTGATAATTAGTGAGAGATCATCTTAAAATGCTACCGTCAATCAAAGCAAGATAAGATGCATAAAAGATAAACATCATATGCAATCAAAATATGTGACATGATATGGCCATCATCATCTTGCGCCTTTGATTTCCATCTCCAAAGTACTATCATGATCTCTATTGTCACCAGCATGACACCATGATCTCCATCATCTTGATCTATATCAATGTGTCGTCACGTGGTCGTCTCGCCAACAATTGCTCTTGCAACTATTGCTATCGCATAGCGATAAAGTAAAGCAATTATCGGGCGCTTGCATCTTATGCAATAGTGAGACAACCATAAGGATTTTGCCAGTTGCCCATAACTTCAACAAAACATGATCATCTCATACAACAACTTATATCTCATCATGTCTTGACCATATCACATCACAACATGCCCTACAAAAACAAGTTAGACGTCCTCTACTTTGTTGTTGCAAGTTTTACGTGGCTGCTACGGGCTTAGCAAGAACCGTTCTTACCTACGCATCAAAAACCACAACGATAGTTTGTCAAGTTGGTGCTGTTTTAACCTTCACAAGGACCGGGCGTAGCCACACTCGGTTCAACTAAAGTTGGAGAAACTGACACCCGCTAGCCACCTGTGTGCAAAGCACGTCGATAGAACCAGTCTCGCGTAAGCGTACGCGTAATGTCGGTCCGGGCCGCTTCATCCAACAATACCGCCGAACCAAAGTATGACATGCTGGTAAGCAGTATGACTTATATCGCCCACAACTCACTTGTGTTCTACTCGTGCATATGACATCTACGCATAAAACCTAGGCTCGGATGCCACTGTTGGGGAACGTAGTAATTTCAAAAAAATTCCTACGCACACGCAAGATCATGGTGATGCATAGCAACGAGAGGGGAGAGTGTGATCTACGTACCCTTGTAGACCGACAGCGGAAGCGTTAGCACAACGCGGTTGATGTAGTCGTACGTCTTCACGGCCCGACCGATCAAGTACCGAAACTACGGCACCTCTGAGTTTTAGCACACGTTCAGCTCGATGACGATCCCCGGACTTCGATCCAGCAAAGTGTCGGGGAAGAGTTCCGTCAGCACGACGGCGTGGTGACGATCTTGATGTTCTACCGTCGCAGGGCTTCGCCTAAGCACCGCTATAATATTATCGAGGATTATGGTGGAAGGGGGCACTGCACACGGCTAAGAAAATGATCACGTGGATCAACTTGTGTGTCTAGGGGTGCCCCCTGCCCCCGTATATAAAGGAGCAAGGGGAGGAGGCCGGCCGGCCCTATAGGCGCGCCAAGGAGGAGTCCTCCTCCTAGTAGGAGTAGGACTCCTACTAGGAAGGGGAAAGGAAGTGGGGAGGGAGAAGGAAAGGGGAGCGCCGCCCCCCTCTCCTAGTCCAATTCGGACCAGGGGGAGGAGGCGCGTGGCCCACCCTGGCTGCCCTTCTCTCTCTCCACTAAGGCCCATATGGCCCATTACTTCTCCCGGGGGGGTTCCAGTAACCCTCCGGTACTCCGGATTTCTCCGAAATCACCCTGAACACTTCCGGTGTCCGAATATAGTCATCCAATATATCAATCTTTATGTCTCGACCATTTCGAGACTCCTCGTTATGTCCGTGATCACATCCGGGACTCCGAACTAACTTCGGTACATCAAAACTCATAAACTCATAATATAACTGTCATCGAAACCTTAAGCGTGCGGACCCTACGGGTTCGAGAACAATGTAGACATGACCGAGACATGTCTCCGATCAATAACCAATAGCGGAACCTGGATGCTCATATTGGCTCCCACATATTCTACGAAGATCTTTATCGGTCAGACCGCATAACAACATACGTTGTTCCCTTTGTCATCAGTATGTTACTTGCCCAAGATTCGATCGTCGGTATCTTAATACCTAGTTCAATCTCGTTACCGGCAAGTCTCTTTACTCGTTCGGTAATACATCATCTCGCAACTAACTCATTAGTTGCAATGCTTGCAAGGCTTATGTGATGTGCATTACCGAGAGGGCCCAAAGTTACCTCTCCGACAATCGGAGTGACAAATCCTTATCTCGAAATGCGCCAACCCAGCATGTACCTTTGGAGACACCTGTAGAGCTCCTTTATAATCACCCAGTTACGTTGTGACGTTTGGTAGCACACAAAGTGTTCCTCCGGCAAATGGAAGTTGCATAATCTCATAGTCATAGGAACATGTATAAGTCATGAAGAAAGCAATAGCAACATACTAAACGATCGGGTGCTAAGCTAATGGAATGGGTCATGTCAATCACATCATTCTTCTAATGATGTGATCCCGTTAATCAAATAACAACTCTTTTGTTCATGGTTAGGAAACATAACCATCTTCGATTAACGAGCTAGTCAAGTAGAGGCATACTAGTAATACTCTGTTTGTCTATGTATTCACACATGTATGATGTTTCCGGTTAATACAATTCTAGCATGAATAATAAACATTTATCATGATATAAGGAAATAAATAATAACTTTATTATTGCCTCCAGGGCATATTTCCTTCAATAACATCACTTGTTAGTAGTCTGCATGAAGCTTTTGCTTTGAAGGACTTGGATGACCTTCATTATTTTCTAGGAATTTGAAGTGCATCACCAGGGGGAGTCTATACTGCTGAAACAGACCAAATACACATCCGATCTCTTGAGGAGAGCAGGTCTGGTTGACTGCAAACCGGTTACTTCGCCAATGTCTACTTCGGAGACTCTGTCCCGAGAAGGAGGACAACTTCTGTCATCAGAAGGAGCCACGAGATACAGGAGTATTGTGGGGGCATTGCAATATCTGACTTTGACTCGCCCGGACATCAGCTATGTCGTAAACAAAGTGTGCCAGTATCTTCACTCGCCAGCAGAGGAGCATTGGACATCAGCGAAACGTATCTTGCGATATTTGAAGCACACAGCCGACATAGGATTGAAAATCAGCAAATCCACGTCCACCCTGCTAAGTGTTTTCTCTGATGCTGATTGGGCCGGGTCGACTGATGATCGGCGCTCTACCAGCGGTTTTGTGTTGTTCTTTGGCTCTAATCTGTGTCTTGGAGCGCGAGGAGACAGGCTACGGTGTCTCGGTCGACTACCGAAGCCGAGTACAAGGCGCTGGCAAATGCAACAGCAGAGTTGATTTGGCTTCAAACTCTACTTGGCGAGCTTGGCATTCGGCAATGGAGACCACCGGTGTTGTGGTGCGACAACATAGGAGCGACATACTTGTCTGCTAATCCGGTTTTCCATGCACGCACCAAACACATTGAGGTTGACTTCCATTTTGTTCGGGAACGAGTAGCGCGCAAGAGATTGGACATACGCTTCGTGTCATCTCAGGACCAGCTAGCTGATGGCTTCACCAAACCGATTGGCGCTGCACAGCTTCGACTTCTGCGTCACAATCCCAATCTCTCGGGAGCTAAGATTGAGGGGGAGTGTTAGCAGATATACATGATAGCTGTGATTAGTTAGTATCTAGCAGGTAGTTAGATATTGTTAGCTAACTTGTACTACACGTACATATCTATAACCGAGCATATCTTTCTGTTGTACATGATCGGTTATTGTACTCTGAATATAAATAGCAGCCTGCGCCATCTGTTTGGATGTGCGATCCAATCTATCGTGTGTGTTTACGGTGTAGTGTAACATCAAAATTTCGATTCCTCGGGCACCCCTACCCACATCACTATTCAATATTCATTTCAATCACATTGGGAAGCACGACAAGGCCTGCCATCATTTTACTATCTTGCACTTCAGCCAACTCTTTGCCGAATTGGACCGGCAGCTTTGCCGGGTTTTTTTTTCGTGAATACGTAAGGTTGCGTATCATTTTATTGATAGGTGGAAAGGAGAAGTACAGGGTAGCACTCACGGGGGCGTACGCTCAACGGCGTCCCCAGGAATGCGGCGCGAGCATGAAGGAGGATGCTCAGCCTTTATACACACGATCTAGGTTATAGGGATAATAGATGCTAAGCCTAGGGCGCCGGCTCTGGACCAAAGCCAGGCCTCCTCCTTGATGGTGTGAACAAGGACGTCGGTAGATGGTCGGAGGTCGTCGAAGAAAGCGGCATTGCGATGCTTCCAGATGCTCCAAGCGGTGAGAGCCACAAGGGAGTTGAGGCCTTTTCTCAGGCGAATAGTTTTCTGTTTGGCTTAAGCGGCACATTGGTTCGCCCATGCATTTAACAAATTCGGCCCTGATCGATATGCAAACCTAGCAGAGAGACTTCAGCAAATGTTTCCTTCCCGGCACGTTGGCTTGCATGCACATGGCGCAGTAATGTGTGTACCAAATCTAGAAGTAGTTGCCCATGTTAATTCCTAGCGGATATTCTTAACCTATCCGTATGAGCAGCCAAGAATCACTATGCATAATTGCATATATATGCAACCAGGATTCATAGGAAAACCGGGGTTCAAATTTTGATTGGATCCGTATGAGCATGACTCGGGCAGCAGAGATTGAGCTGCTGCGCACAAACGATTGTACCTACTATGTCAAGCAATGAAATATCTAGTTCACGAAAAGATAAATATGTTCAAACATGTCAATCAGGCCACGTCTACAATAACTTGCTTCTTCTTAATTGCTACTAGTGGTTGGGGCGCACCCTTGGTGTGCCGCGTGAGAGGAAGCTAGGGCGGTGCTAGGTAGGGTGCGCCCCTTTCACTGCTTATCTGAACCAAGTACTGTTATTGGACCAGACAAAACAATGCAAATGCAACATTCATAGAATGGTCTGGCACCAGGTTTCAGCTCCCTTTTTGGATCTGGATATGCAATTCTTGATAAACTTATTATATTGATGCATCACGTGAGAAAGAAACTAAAATGCCATCATAGACAAGGACATCAATATAATAGCATCGGTAGATGCCGTGTTGGCTCCAGCGGCGACATTGCCATATACTCTGACATTCGTACGCAGTCCGTATTGAAATCTCAAAAAAGTCTTATTTTTTTATTTCATTTGTAAGAAGTCGAACTGAAGAGGAGAATATCTCTTACATTACATATGTCTTCACCAAAGCGCTCTAACATGCAATGCAAGTAAGAGGTAGTTGATCTCCCTACACCAAAAGTTAACAAATCAATTTGCAAACAAAAAAGCTGAGATAAGTTCCAAATAATATGGTATAAATTTTTCTTAATTAACACAAGAATACAAAAAAGGGATATCCTCATGAACAACAGCAGAAGGGAAAGCCTAAAATGTTTTCTCGGAACTAATGACCCAAAGTACTGAAGTAACCTCTAAACTTCTTCTTGGACAACTGAACTGACATATCTTTTAACCGCAAAAAGAGAAATGACAGTACAAACTATATGCTATCAAATATGGCTAGGACCATACATCAACATTAAAATCCTGGGAGTGGGCACTCTCAAGATATTTGTTGCACAACACAAAACTGATTTTAATATCATAGCCGACTTATCTGGAAACCAGTATGTACAGAAGCTGTCATATACAAAACATTCAGAACAAACATAATAGCTATTGATCTCAAAACTTAATCGGCAAACACAAACACAGTAATGCTAGCTAGTACCTTTGAAATGCAGAGGGGGGTATTCAAGATGGGATGGGATTCATCATCAAATGGACCTATAAATGCATCATGGATGACCAACCATAATACTGAAGTAATCAATGCATATTTATGAACCACCTTGAAATTAAAACAATGATGTGTTGCAGAATGTATAGCCACTAAAGTAGCCAGGAAAACATATTAGCTCTTTCTAACAACATACATATATTATCAGGAAGCATCAAGCACATATTAAACTACTAAAGTCTCTTGCTGCAAAACATTCAAAGAAACATCTTCATTGCCCTGCTACTTTGTTGAACTGGATTCGCCAGCTACTTAGATGCTCGGTTTGAAAAAAAGTATTCATCAAATAGCAGCGACTATTATGTCCAAACAAACACTTGTCAAGACAATAAAAATGGCATATTGCATAAACAACAATAATAACTCATCCTGAAGTTGCTGACCAAAGTCTTAAAAGAACACCTAAATCACCATGATGTTTGAACTTCAAAAACGGCTGGTTTAATTGAGACCAAAATATCTTAAGCATGCAGGAATTAATAAAAAAATAGCATAAAGTGGGATGTGTTTATCGCAGTAATGGTAGGGATGTGATGGAACCAAATGGTCCAAATTGGAGCTTTGACTCTCCCAAGGCTCCTATCTAATGATTTACGCCACCAGAAACAATTCTGTATATCTATCTTGCCCAAAGAATCACCCATGGGGCTGTGGTTCCCTTGGTTTATTTTCTAGCATCAAAGCAGGCTTCAGCATGTATGTATGCAATTTTTTAGGGGAAGTAAAATACAGAATGGTCTACAAAAGACTGAAACCGTTGAGCTGCCGGTCACATTAACTAAGAAGGTCTGGCATCCATAAAGAAAACACAGGGGCAGACCTCAGACATTGAGCAGCAGAATACATTGACCAGCAAAACCACAATCGTAACCACAGTTGGAATAAAAACAAACACAAGACGTGCGAAGCATACATAGTAGCAAGTAAATACGCAAAGAACAACAGAGACCAAACTGTCAAACACACAGAAAAAAATTAAGAGGGTCAAGAGGAGTTAGTGTGATACCTCAACAGGAACCAAAGACTAAAGCCAAATTCCAAACGTGAGAATGATCAGTGCGGCACATGCAAGAATGCACAGAAATTGATCCTACTCCTGATCAACTACTTGGCCTTTGCGGTAACCGCTGAAATAGTTGCTGATGCTCCTTTTAGCCTAGTTATGGAATCATTAAGCTCGACAGTCCTTCTTGAGCCCTTCTCTCCATTGGCAGGTACGTTTTCAGCACCGCTAGGTCCTGCAATACAAAGAAATGCCACAGGAAAGGAAATCAAATGATGAAAAAATGAATCACCAAGAGGATTGACCTATGAAGCTAAATCTGTTTTCTAAATTCTGGCCCTCGTTAATGACTACATTTTCTATTCATATGACTCTGTGTACTTCACTGTTGTTAGATACCACAAAGCTCTCATCGGGCCATTCTTAACATGAAATATCTTCACCTTGATGTAAGCACAAAGTTGATTATGTTCTTAACCATTTCTACCACGAGGCATATGTTCAGAAGAACTGACACTCGCTTGCAAGTTAACAAACTGCATAGGCACACATGTTGTTCCCCTGAGTTGACAAAAAAATGGAATTAGCATGTCGGGGAAAACAACACAATTAAATGACAATGGATTTATTTTACCAAAAGCAAATTATATGCTTTTCCTGGGAATGTTGTTGTTGCTTAATATGTTTTAATGCTAGCTTTCATCCCATGATTGATAGGAATGAAAAAAATTGAAATAGGAAATTATTTGGTTAAGAAAAGATCGACATGCGTGAGTGTCCTTAGTTCTTAGGGAAACAGAGAGTTCTTAGGGCTCAATACTATTACCTAAGTGCTTTTACCAACAATTTCCCAAACACCACCATACTGGTTCATGCCCAGAACTGAAGCCACCTTGGAACTGCTATCTTCATGATGCATTATACCCTTGAGGGTCTCCAGGTTCGTTCGCTACAGCTCGTCCTGTGCGCCGTCGTCATCGAGGGGTGAAACAGAAATGCCAATCGATCAGACCTAAACCCAAACCCTAACAAACAAAACAAGGGAAATATGAAGCTCCTGTAGAAACACTCCCCATCTCCGATCACTGGTCTAAATTCTGAATAGCCATCAAGATTGTTCATCCCATTAGAAGAAACAATATAATGATTCCTTACTTCGGAGATGGGTTGTGTCTGCAACAACCACACAAATACGAGAATTGAAATTACAGAGTACAACATGGAAACAACATATCTAAAAATGTGATGGAAAGTTTGTTTTTATTCCAATTTTCGGTTTTTGAAACCACTATCATATATAATCCCATCACCGATATTGATTTGTTGATGTTCAATAAGAAAAGAAGAGTATATATGTTATTGTCTAATAAACTCAACAACAGTACAAGTATGATTTAGATTCCATCAAACTATCACAACCAAGAGTTAACATACAATTTAGTATCCATAAAAGAGAAAATAGTCCTTCTGAACAGTTCATCGTACAGTTGAATCAAAGTATCTTGTGATCTAGGACTTTCATCCTTATATTTCACGCACTTAAAATTTGAACATCACATTAGGCAAAATGGAGACAAACCTGGTGCCGCACATGTCCCGAACATATTTGCCTTCCTTCTCTACAAAAAATCTATTTGACAAGAAATGAAGAAAACGAAGTTAAAAGTCCATATATCCTGCCAGTCTTACAATTGTACAGAATCAACAAGAAGTCGAGCATTTTCCTTTTCCCAGTAAAAAGAAACAAGAATGTAATAGCAAGACCACAAACGTTCAAGTCCAAAGCTCTTTATTTTCGGGAACTAATAAATGGAAGTGTAAATGAAATTAGATTCTGAGGTTTCTGAAAGAGTTCGAGGTACCAATCAACCAAATGCCGAAACTTCTCAACCAAATCCTGAAGTGGTCAGACATTTTGCATGTAAATGACAAATGATTTAGAGAAATTATGCTTGGTTATGCCGTCTTGAACTAATGTCTAGACTAAATCTTTTGATAGCAATATCTGTTTACAAAGGAAGTCGTACATTCGACTTCAGGCCCTGTTACAAAAATATTGCAGTAATCAGGACATGACCTCGTGATTTCCACAAATTTTACAGGGAAATTGCAACAAGATAGCCATGCGCTTCAATATACAATGCCAGATTTATGAAAGACCCACAATCAACAAGGATGTGTGTACTGCTGCCAACATTTGCCCAAGATTCCTCCTCTACTCTAGGACGCCACATGATGCACTAACCAAGATTCCTTGCCTTGATTAAACTAATATGTCCAGAATTAACATTAACAAGCAGAAATCAAGAATCCAATTCCAGTTTCTATGCACATAAAATAGTTAAGTACAGGAATGCTCATATGGTCATACTACCCAAGAATCACAAGTGCGAAGATTAAACAAGATTCAGGTCATACCCTGTTCTTGAGCCAACTCCAGGGCGATTTCCCCTTTTCAGGCCTGGGTCTCACCTCCTACTCCATGGAGTTAGCATCAGGATTCACACATTTTGTATTAGCAAGGTGAAAGGACTAACAAGATTGAAAAATGTGGATGTGTCCAAATCCTATATACTCTTGCCGATTTTTATATGAACTGAGCTTCGACTTTCGAGGCTTTGTAGTCAGATTCAAACGTTTAGGTAACAGATGGCCAAAGGCCCAAACTTCTCGACCAAACTCCAGGATGGAGTAAGAGACCAAAGGCTTTTGCATAAAAGTGGTCGAGGATCTAGACAATGTACGTCAAGTTAAGTAATACAGTGCAAGCATTCAGATTAACTTCTCCTATAATACGAGTCATTTACACTGAAAACTGATTCATTTTGAGTTAAGGATTTGTTGCAAAAGTATCACAACAACCATTGCCACGACATGATCCTCATATCTCCCCACATTCTCCACTTGCAGCAAAATATGTCATCACGCTGAGTAGGAGAATCAATTAGCACAAGACTGGAAACCTAAATCTTGAACAGTTTCCAATAATCACAACAAGATGCTCGTTTGTCTCTAAATTCACACTGCACCACAAGAAGAACCCCGAGTCATAATCATGAAATACCTAATCAAACGGTCCCCAACATTTGCCCAAGATTGCGCGTGTATTACTCTAAATCATCCCCAAGATTTCAACAAACTGAAGAGATCACACTTCCACACCCTGAACAAGAAAATCATCACAGTCCCATACTCCAAATCACAATTCAGCAAGCAAGAAGACCAGATTCAGATTCAGGCTATACCTTTTCCTTTCTCAGGAGCGCATCCTTGGCGTATGACGATTCCACCTGCTCGAGAAGAAACCAAGTAAGGCTCAAGAACGCACTCTAGTAACTCCAAGAAACAACATCGCGGAAGCCCGTCACCAGCTGCTCCTTGCCTTCCTCCATGATAACCGCCCGCTGCTGTCGCAGGATATGGTGGAACTCCAGTTCCTAGTCGAACGACCCTGTCACGTTCCTCTGCACCATCATCCTCATCCCCGCCGTGGAGATTGACCCAAGGCAAAGGCGAAGTCGGGGAAGCTGCTCGCGGAGCTTGGGGGAAAAGGTGCCGGAAAGGGAACGGCGGCAAGCCTGCCCTTCCTGTCGACCCACGCCGCGGCGGAGCTCGACCCATCGACGCCGCCTCCGAGGTAGTCGTGGGAGGGGGTGGAGGAGTTGCTGCTGCCCGCGGAGCTCGGAGGAGAAGGAATCATGACCAACTCCTTGCCCTTCCGAGGGTCCACCACCGTGGCGGGGCTCGACCATCGGTGCCGCCTCCGGCCTGCTCGAGGTGGAGGGGCGTCGCGCGGGGAGGTGGCTGGTGGCGGCGTGAGGAGAATAATCGAGGGAGAGGAGAGAAGGCGGCGGCGTCCTCAAGCGAGAAGGGGGTCGTGCGCAGACCCTTGGCTAGGTAGGTTTTGCCCGACTGCTTTCGATCTCGTAATTTTTTTCTACCGCTAATCTATACCACTGTATAGTGTACGAGTTTTGAATGAATCTAGAATAGCAATCCTGATCGTTGGTGCTCTCAATCTAACGGTTGGGAGCAGTGGGATTTGCATGAACAGTGGCTGCTTCAAATCCATGTCTGATATTTCTAAAATTCGCTGTGTGACCCACCATCTAACCATGCTCTGGATCTTTCCACTATGGGCTGGACTACACACTTGCTCCTTTAAATTATTTATTAATTCGTACTACCTGGCTACATGTATGCATCGACCGCTTCACGAGAGACTGGCATGTGAGCCTAGCATTGCAATGTTGTATACATGATGAACTTTTTGATTTTCTTATTATTTGAAACAAGTAGTAAGGTACCTAGGATAATTAGAATGAGAAAAAAATGTGCAAATAACCTATCAAATAGTACGTTTTGACTTTTTTACTTTCTTAGCCGACATGAGATAGAGATGGTGAAAATTTATAATTAATCACACTTCTTCTTTTCACATCATTTTTCTCCAAAAAGAAAGTTTAGTATGAGTCCAATAAACAGAAGGACTTCCTAAACAATTTTTATATATATAAAAGGGCAAAGATTATATCTAATGTTTCATACAAAGAAAATCATTGTACTATGTTTATTGGGGGAATAGTTGTTATCTGGCCTTGCCAAGCCCAAAAATGATTCCACAAATGTCTATTGGATATCTGCATTTGAAGCTTCTATGAAAATTTTATCATAGTATGCGTACTTTAGTTTTTTACACTAATTTAGTACCATGCTTATACGTAATCAGCTGACGTGCAAAGCACGTACAAATTACTAATACAGTAAAAGGACACGTGCACCGCGCGGTTACTGGCCCTTCGTGCACACCTTATTGTTTCTAATTTGTCCTGATGACCAGGAAGAGGAGCACCCGTCACCACGTCGGTGGGGCAGATCAATTATATTTTCCAAGAAAAAAAGGTGCGGTGTTAATCAATGTGCCGAAGGACTGATTAACAGTGCTGAGGAGGAATTAGCTCAGATGGAAGCTTGTATCTGGTACTACATGCGTAGTCCTGGGTCCTGCGTTGATCTACTTGTCTAACCCATACCTTTGTATAAATCTATCAACAGTTCTAAGATCAAGAAAATCTGTTGTAGGAAAACAACACGTTAGGATTGCTCTTAATTAATAGAGAATGAGAAAAATAACACAACTTATCTTGATGGCATGTTGCATGGATATAATTTCTATAGTGGTAGTTGGTCGGTTAGCAAGATTCCATTACTGGGACCAAGTTTACTTTTTTTTATTCAAAAATTGTTTTTTTGGAGGGTGCGGGAAATTCGGTTTCCAAAATATTTCGACAAATCCAGCTTTTTTGCATGAAATTTTGAAATGAATTTTGAATTCAAATGTTTCTTACATCTAAATATACTTAGTTTAACACAATGCATACACGAAGCGCTTCCGATTAAATTGGTCAAGCTGGCTTCCTTACCTATCCAAGATCACTAGTTTGACTAATTGCTACGGGCACCTAAATCAATTTTTTCAAAGCGTTGGATAAAGCAAAAAAAAAGTATTTCGCACTAGAGAGAATTGAAATCGCAACGTGACACTGGCAGGTTGCACACCCTACAACTGGGTAAAGTCATTTCATATGCAATGTATGTGCCCGACTCAAAAAAATATGTAATGTATGTATATGAAGCATATTGACACGGTTTCTATCGTTTAATTTCAAAAGAACTGGGCGGTAACCAAGTTTTCGGAGACCACTGAAATTTTTGGTTTCCAGTCTGTTATTGGCCGGAGAAAAACCAATCTGGGTACATCGTCAAAATTGCAATAACCACAAGTTATCGAATTCCATCTTAAAAGTGGCTTTACTCGGCAACAGGAAAGGTTACTAAATCCTAAATGATAACGCCCACACGTGTGGCACTTATTAACATGGCCGAAACACAATCGATGTCGTTCGATTCATTTGCACGAATATTACAGTAGTTGCCATCTGGATCAAGAGCCACGTAAGCAGCCAACGTCGTTTGGGCGTTATCATTTAGTGCCACATGTGTGGGCGCTCCTCGCCCGAATGGACACACGACGCTCGCCCCAACGTGTGGGTGAAACTCCTCTTCATCCACACGACGCTCGCACGGTGATAGATGGCAACTACAGTTGTGCATATGTGACAACTATAGTTGACCATGCATGGCAACTATGGTTTGAGCACACGTGGCAACTAGTTAATCACACACGACAACTATGTTTGACCATACATGGCAACTATGGTTTGACCACACGTGACAACTCTAATTAGTTACACATGGTAACTATAATTAATGATGTATTGCAACTAATGTTAATCACATATGGCAACTATAGTAATTAAACATGACAACTATAGTTAATTACACATGGCAACTAAAGTTAATCACACATGCGTTCGCGCTCACGGGATAGGGGTGAGCAGTTGGCACACAGGGTTGTGTGGTCCATCGTAGCTGCACCCGAACGTGTGGGCAGTTTTAATGTTCGCCCACACAGGGCCGTGTCGGCTGGCTTCTGGATACAACCGGACGAGTCGTGTGGTCGGGTGTCCATTGTGCCATACGTGTGATAGTTATCGGCGTCCTACTAAATAACAACAAAATCTGTTGAGCAAAAAGCAAGCGATCTCATAACATGAAATTTTAGATTCCTCAGGAACCCCTGCACTATATCACTATTCAATATTCATTTCCGTACTCTGGGAAGGTGAACAAGTCTTGTGATCATAATTATCTTGATTGATACTTCCTAACTAAACATGGAGAGACATGCCCAATATATTTTCAGCCAACTATTTGCTGAATTAGACCGGCAGCGTTGCCCATATTTTGATGAATAGTTTTCAGTTTGGCTTGAGCGGCAGAGTGGTTCGCCCATGCATTTGACCAGTTCGGCCCATGATCGATATGCAAACCTAACAGAGAGTTTAATTAGCAAATGTTTCCGCCCCGGCACGTCGGCTTGCATGCACATGGCGCAATAATGTGGGTGCCAAATCTAATACTGGTCCATATTAATCCTACTCCATATCTAATACTAGCAGATGTTCTGAATCAACCCATATGTACCGTGCAGCCATGAATCACTTATGTGGAGTTGTGGACTATGCATTATTGCATTGCATATGCGACCGGGATTTAAAATTTTACCAAAACTTTGGCGGCAACAATTTTTTTCTCATTTGGTTAGATAATTTCAGTTGTACATAAATTCAAGGTAAGTTGAAAGATAAGTTTTTCAAACTATATATTTCCAGCCCACTGGCAGAATTGCTATCCCAAACTGAAAGATTCTTTCACTCACTTTGCCCTTTCTAATACTGGTACACAATCACACACAAAATTCAGGCACGTATACAAAATGTAGTCTGTGATCCAAATTAACTAACGCTACCTCAGGTCAACTTTAGTACAAAGTTGTACAATATATTGTTAATTGGTATGGATCAGCGGGAGGGCGAACAAAAGTTTGTTTGTCAATTTAAATGGTTATTCTCTGTGCTTGACTCATAGTGTGAAGCTGGTCTATAAATGTAGTCTCCGATCCAAATTAATTAACGCTACCTCAAATCAGCTTTAGTACAAAGTTGTACTAAAGTAGTGTTAATTGATATGGATCGGAGAGAGTACGGAGAAAAGTTTGTTTGCCAATTTAAATGGTTATTCTCGGCGATTGACTCGTAGTGTGAAGCTGGTCTATAAATCATTATTTTGAATCGCATTAGCTAAATGACAGTCAACTGAATTTCAAATTGGGGTCAATCGATTTTTGAGAGTTCGCGGAGGAAAGAAAAGAGAAGAAAGGGGCTCATCGGAGGGCTACCCCATTATCTATCTTAGGGTTTAGCATGGGGGCGATGGTGGGGCTTCGCCGGAGAAAAAACTTGACACCGGAGGGGGGAGGGGGGGAGAGAGTGGGGCTAGATGGGTGGCCGGGGGTGGTGGGGGGACAGTTCAGGGGAAGGCGGTCGCGGGTGGCGGGGGCCGGCGGTTCGACCGGCGGCCCCTTTGGCAGTCTGCTGAGGAGGAGGAAGAAGGGTTATGCGCCGTAGGATCTTTGTCCAAATATAAAAGTCACATGACTTGCATGTCGCCATTCCCTTTTTACTCCCGGCACTTACTCATGGTGGAGTGAAGCTGTAGGCACTTACTAATGGAAGAGTGAAGCTAGCTGCTCTATAAACTAGATGATGCCCCGCGCGTTGCTGCGGGAATTGGTTGCAATATATTTCAATAAGATTAGATTGTGTGAAATATAAATTTTTAGATTAACAACACATGAACCAAAATTAAACATGCATATGACTTATTATATGTGATAAAATATTTATTGAATTTAAGTTGAACAATAGAATGATAATTATTCTCCCATGCATGGTTGCATGTGGTGGTGGGTCTTTATCATGCATGGTTGTATGTTATGGTGGGCCTTATCCCATCTATAATTGTATGGTGATGTGGCATGCTTGCATGTTAAGATAAATAGGTTAGTGGGGATCAATCTCTTAGGTATATAAGATATGTGCCAACCACGCAAAAGAAGATGTACTCCGCTTCCATCTTGGTGGAGTAGAGCAGAGCGCGGTATGGCGGCCTCATGGCTCCTCAAACATCCTTGTCCACCAGCAAGGCCATGGACAAGAACAAGGAATGCTACGGGTCTCCGTCTCCAGCAGGTGACCACCATCACTTACCGGTACGTACATACATACTGTATGTCCTTCACTTCAGGCGAATCTGTGATGAATTAAGTGTACGTAGGACTGTATAAATGCATGCAATTCAATAGATCGCTGGATTTTTCGCAGGCGAACCACGTGCACTGGCCGCAGCGCCGCCGTTGCGGTTAAGCACGAGGAGGAGGAGGGCGCTGACCAAGAGTGGCTGGCGTACCTGGAGCCGGCCAAGCTAGAGGTGTTCGACCAGCTGGAGCCCTGGGCCGAGGCGAACGTGGTGCCGCTCCTTAAGCCCGCGCAGGTGGCGTGGCAGCCGACGGACTTGCTGCCGGACCCGGCGTCGCTGGGCGCCGACGGCTTCCACGCGGCGTGCTCCGACATCAGCGCGCGCGCGGCCGGCCTGCCCGACGCGCACCTCGTGTGCCTCGTGGGGAACATGGTCACGGAGGAGGCGCTGCCGACGTACCAGAGCATACCCAACCGCTTCGAGGCCGTGCGCGACCTCACCGGCTCCAGCGGCACTGCCTGGGCGCGCTGGATCCGCGGCTGGTCTGCCGAGGAGAACCGGCACGGCGACGTGCTCAACAGGTACCTCTTCCTCTCCGGCCGCGTCGACATGCGGCAGGTCGAGAGGACCATCCACAACCTCATCCAGTCCGGCATGGTCATGAACGCTGCGCGGAGCCCCTACCACGGCTTCATCTACGTCGCCTTCCAGGAGCGTGCCACCTCCATCTCGCACGGCAACACAGCCCGTCACGCCAAGGAGCATGGCGACCTGGTGCTGGCCCGCATATGCGGCGCCATCGCCGCCGACGAGAAGCGCCACGAGCTGGCCTACACGCGCATCGTGGGGAAGCTGTTCGAGATCGACCCGGACGGCGCCGTGCGCGCGCTGGCGTATATGATGCGCCGCCGGATCGTCATGCCGGCGTCCCTCATGACAGACAGCCGCGATGGTGACCTCTTCGCGCACTACGCGGCCGTGGCGCAGCAGACCGGCATTTACACCGCCTCCGACTACCGTAGCATCTTGGAGCACCTGATGAAGCAGTGGGGGGTGGAAGAGCTGGCGGCGGCGGAACTCTCCGACGACGGGAGGCGTGCGCGGGAGTACGTGTGCGCCTTGCCCCACAAGATCCGCAGGTTGGAGGAAAAGGCTCACGAGCGCAGCGGCCAGAAAGCCCAGCCTGCAACATCGGCCCCGTTTAGCTGGATCTTTGATAAGCCTCTCAACAACAGCATGGGGTAATCAAATTATTACTTTCATATACCCTAAATATCGTTTAAATCATTATTTTTCGATCCAGCCTTTGAGATGAAGTATTCTTCATCTCTACTTTGCCACTGTCGGCGCCACTATGAGTACTTTTTTTCTGATCAGGTTGAAGTTATGAGTATGGTATTGTACTACTATATTTTCGTAAGTTGTTTTATCACATTCTAAAAATAAATATAATACAAGGAGAGTGAAAGTTGTATTCGTGTATGTCTATTTATCAATGTAACATCCTAATTCTTTTTTTCTTTGGCTGCAAAATGTAACATCGTAATTCTAACTGAGAGTCATCCAAAGTCCAAACTAACTGAAATTAATAAGTGATCCTACGTCCATCCTGCAAAAAGAATTTATCATCCTTTCTTTCTTCACTAAGAAGCGACTAGGGTAAGCATCAAACCATTTCCCGCCATCCACCACCGTGGGCAATGAGTTTCTGGGCTCCCCTCCTGTGCAAGCCTCTTCAGCATGTGAGGTGCAGGAATCTCGGTGCCAGCTCGTAGATATGTTAGGGTTAGGGTTCCACAGTGGCACATCATTGATGGTCGCACCAATAACATGTTGAATTAGTTTACCATGAGCTTTTTCTCCAGTTTGACAGTGGCGTCCAGGGCTCATGAGCGTAGATTCCTGTAGTCCTTTCTAGAAGATGGGGCTGGAGTTTCCGTGGTATGTCGACGCACTAGCGCCAACAACTTTTCACTGCTGTTTGGTCCTCTGGCTGCATCCCTATCACGTTGTTTCATCCTCGGGGACCGGCAAGATGCTCATGAGATATAACCCAAGTCTGGCTCTTGAATTTGCGACTCTTCCAATTGTGACGGCTTCTTTTCCATTGCACTAGTATGGCTGAACCGTGAATACCATCCACATCAACAACTTCAGGTTGGCTCTATTGATGGAGTTGCATGCGGGCGCCGGGGGGGGGGGGGGGGGATGGATGTAGGTCTCATCATGGATTTTTGATGTAATTTTATTTGTTTTCTTGAGTTGCTTGCACTTCTAGTCTAGTTAATCCAAGTTTTTATTTTAAAAAATCCCAAGTTCATACAAAATAAACTACTAGTGAAAAATAATAATTTGCAAAAATAAACTAAGCTTCACCTCGCATGTTAGACTATCAAAAATAATTTCACAAGAAAGTGTATGTAAACACAAACATAAGCAAGATTTTTTTATAGAGAAAAGGTGTGAGCCCGACTTTATAAATAAAGCCACAAGGCAAGATCCGAAACACATAGATGTAACTATAGGAAGGATAGGTTCAAATAGCTGCTCATGCAGTAGGGAATACAGTAGGAGAAATGCAGACCAATAACCTATGGACAATGACTAAGAGAAGGAAACAACATCACGAAAGCGTAAGGCCGACTGGGAGTCCCGATCTCGATTGATAAGTTCAGCCACCATAGCCTTCACACGATAAATCGGGAGCTCCGTCGCGTCCTTGTCCCCAGAGGCGGAGCGTGACACAAAATATAGGAGGGGCCGAAGGTTTACAGTGCCAAACAACGATATTCAAGTGCAAATAAATAACATGGTCTTTCAGGCTTTGTAAGCGTAGAATAATTAGAGAAGTACCATACACTAGTATATACTCCCTCCGTCCAAAAATACTTGTCAGGAAAATTAATAAAAATGGATGTATCTAGAATTAAAATACGTCTAGATACCTCCATTTCTCAGACGAGCATTTCTGGACGGAGGGAGTACATATCTAAAGAGATAACGGGATGGAACCGAAGAGCTAAAGAGATATTTTAGGAGGGAAAATAATTGGAGATTTCTTTTAGAGTAAAAAGAATTTGAGAACTAGGTGGGATTTTTTATCCTGAGGATTGGAAATTCTTTACCTGGCAGATTGGAAAGATTTTTTTAGGCATGTCAGATTGGAAAGTGGTAGCTAGTAGGTACTTGTTGGTGCATTGCACTGCACGTTCGGCCACAGTGCACTGCCCACAACGCAGCAAAAATAGGCTAGGCCTAGTAAAAACAGCCGGATGGAATGGATCTAATGGGCCATATACACTGCTAATTGTATTTTGCATTTTTGGAAGGTCGGCCCATGGCCCTGTATGGTCCCAAGAGGATCCGCCTGTGCTTGTCCAGAGCTTTAACCGACGGCTTCCACTGTTGTAAAAAGTTAAGTAATTTAAATAGACAATCAGCATGCATGTATATATAGTTACTATTCATCACCCAGGGTGCAGAATAAGTTATTCTTCATTCGAGATAATCTTACAATTGTTTCATAAATAAATTAAATTTCGAATACAAATAGTTATATTCATAGTGATTCCCTACATAAAATTTGGCATAAGAAAACAAAAATATAGATCATAAGACAAGAAATATAGCATTTAATGTATATTTTACATTATGTTTTTACGGTGATTATATATTCTCTTACGTTCTCTTTTTACATTTGAAATAAGATAAAACTTATGGAACGTAAAATTATGGTGCATTGATGATAAAATAGAGGGAGGTGAAGAATAACTATTCCTCACACAGGATGAAGAATAGTCAATCCCCCTATATATTTTATGTTCGTAAATTTTGTCTTATTTTTGACGTAAAAAGAGACCGTAAGAAAATATATAATCGTCGTAAAAAATATTTTTTATTATGTAATATTACAAACATAAAAATATAATGTAAATACACATAAACTGCAAATTTTCTTGTGTTTTGACCTATTTTTTTATTTTTTTTATTTGAATTCCAAGCGTAATTTAATTATGAAATGATCGTAAGATTACATCGGGTGAAGAATAACTTATTCTGCATCCTGAGTGATGAATAGTATCTGCAGTAGCTGCAGTCAATGCTATCCGCACCTTTTGTTTGCATCAAGATTAGCACCTTTGGCAGAAGGGGAAGCCATCGACCAAAGGGGAAGCCATGTGCACTGCTTTTCAAGCTGTTGGACGAAAAAGGAAGCCTAGACTCTGCATGGTCAGATTTATTTGTGGTTTGTTTGCAGCTGTTTTTCAACATTGAGACTAGCGCATGGAACATTTTTGGAAAGCTATTACGTAGGCTTTGTTTACTTGCTATGCTCAAAGGGTTCCATTTTTTTTAGCAAAATGACAGGCCATCATCCGTCTATAGAGTAAAGGTTCAGAACTTTTGAATGATGTGGCTGAAAAGAATCGTGTGTCGAGCCTGAAAGACATCATCAATTGAAACCAAGTTTATCATAAAGGAAATGCATCTCCATTTACTTCTGTGTCTAGCTGCAATAACACGGTGATGGGCGTTGCTTGTGAAATTACCTTTTTCTTGCATTTTCAGTATACGCACGAATCGGGTCAATGCGCACAGCCAGGTCATTTCCCCCTTTTTTTTGCACCTTTTTGGTCTTTTTCTGCATGAAGCTCCTGTTTCCGATTTCTTTTTATTGGACAAAAACTGCTGAAAAGGTGACTACGTTGTTTCGAATGGTAGTATTAGAACGTCAAATCCTTCTATGCATGTCCGTGCGTACAGTGTCAGGTGAGTGTTCCTCCCATATACAGTATAATGTTGCTAGAAACAAATTACCATTTAGTGTGTGATGTAGCCTTGTCAAGATCTATATGACATCACTCACCCCTTCATCTCCTGCATCTACGTTTACATAGATCTTCAGAAGAAGGCAAGTGTGTTGTCGCTTAACATATTTGAAAAAAATGCTTTAATTTCATCGTTGCGACAGGGTAGGCTCGGACAAGCAGCTATGGAGCGACGTACATGAGGATTCAATATATATAGGGCAATACAATCCCGTCCATAGGATCAGTAACACTCTCTTCAAATCAGTTTTGCGTGTTTTCTATCGTTCAAGAATCGTTTAAGTACCACAAACTAGCTGTTGACCTGAACCTGATAACAATGAGCTTGAAAACAGTGCGTCATTTGATCTGCTTCAGTCGGAGACGGGTGCTGACGAAGATCAACGAGGGTACACACTTATAGCCCGTTTATTGGAGCGCAAGTATCGATTGGGAACCTCTTCACCACCATTGACGACAACCTCTTTCCATTATTTATACTCGACCAATGGATATAGAGAAGCCCTCCTGTGGGTCCACCCTGTTCATCACCAGTTTTTCAAAAGCGATTGGTCAACTTACTAACCCCAGCATGTGTGGTGCTCCGTGCAGTCACATGCCAACATGCCATGCACCCATGTGAGATACACTGTAGCGTCATCCTCTGACTACGCTTCCCGGCCCTCGGGTCAATCTCCATTGTCTATATACTTGTCCAATGGATATACACAGGCCCATATGCGTCCACCCTGTTTGTCACCAGTTTTATAAAAGTTACTGGTCAACTTACTAACACCAGCGTGCGTGGTGCTCGGTGCAATCACATGATGGTTGATGTAATGGTAGTTGGTTCTGAAAGTTTGAGTTAAACATCCTGCAGTATGTAGATTCTCTGCCGCTGGACTCGGCGTCGGCGTCAGCTGCTCTGGGCGCGTCGTCATTGTCTGAAGCGGAGGAGGATGAGGACGAGGTGATGATGCCCGCCATGCGACGGGCCTCGGGAACTGCTCCTCCTGGAGTCGTGCTGCTCTCTCCGCCGCTGTCGACCGCTGCCTTCTCATCTTTGCGGCGATGATGTCAGGCGTACATCTCTGTGGACGTGTACGAGAGGCGGATGGCGGTGCGGAGGTCCTTGTCGTCGTCACTAGCCGGGGGAAGTGGCTGTGGCGCGGATCTGCTCGATCCTCCCATGGATACGCGGTTGTTAGCTGCTTCCGCCGCCCGCTTCTTTGCGAGCCGATACGCGCAGCCCACGGACTCCGGTTGCGGTTCCGCCGGCAACATCACCTAGCGGCACTCTGGAGGGGTTGGTGCGGGCGATGCTGAGTGCTACTTGGCAGGGGCCGGAAGGGAGCGCGACGGACGAGCGTGGGGTGCGGCAGACGTACTGCTCCCCACCCGGCCAGCCACCGACGCCCCAGAAGAGGAGCCACCGCCCCGATACATCAGCGAGCAGCGGAGGGCAATGCGGAGAGCTAGCTCCTCCTCGTCGGGTGTGGACGAGCCATCGGAATCCTTGGAGGCCTTGAGCCACTCCAGTAGGTCGGATTCACTGTCAGATATGGCGGGGGAGAGCTGAGGGCACCCATCAATTCCCCCCGTGTCGTCTCCTCTGGCGACTCGGGGGCAAGCCCTACCGCGCCGCCGCCGGCACCTCCCCCCACCCCTCCTCTGCTTCGCCGTTGCCGGAGGGGACGCGGGCTAAGCCGCGCGTGCCCCTGGGATGGTGGCGGCGAGGCTCTCGCGGCTGGGTTCACGCAGATCTGAGGCGGCTGACTCCCATCGTGGTGGCCCGTGTGCCGGCTGGCTCGGGCGTCCGGCGTCGGATCCAGGGCTGCTACCTCCCGTCGCGATGGCCGGTGTGCCGGCTGGCTCCTGTGGCCACGTCTTGCGGTGCAGGCAGGCCCATCGTGGGCGCTGGGGGCGGATCTGGGTCGCCCTGCGCGACGTGACGACGCCGGGGGCGCGGTGCCGGCCTCCCGTGCTCTGGTGGTCTGTCCTGGGCGGGTGCGGCGACATCCTTCGTGTGGCCCCGCTGATCTGGATGTTTGCCGGTGGTGCGTTCCGCTGGACTGGCTGGATCCGGTTGGATCGGCCCGTGGTTGTCCGGCTTGGGCAAAGGAGGGTGGTGGTGAGTACTGCTAGTGGAGGTGGTGGTGATGGGAGGTGGTGGCGGTGCTGCTGCAGCAGGTCTTGATCTCACTAACTTCTATTGGCGCCGCGGGCGCTTCGGGTCTGGTCTCCGACGGGTGCGCGGTGGCGCGTGTGGGGCGTGCCGCCGCACCTGATGTATGGCTCCAGCTCGGACCATGGTGGTTCCTGGCCTCGGGTAGTGCTCCTCTGCTCCTTGCCGGCATGGTGCACGGCAGGGCATGGCGGCCTGCGCTGCGTCCAGGGGCCTGCGTTCGATCGGCCGTTGATGGATCTGGCGCCTAGTGCTGACGTTTGGTGCCGGTGGTCTCCGCAGGGTGCGGTTGGCTCCGGTGGCTTGTCGTGCTTCTTCGTCTCTCGAAGGGTTCGATGGTGGTGGTGGTCAGGTGCTGTCTTGTTGTAGGGATGTGCTCAAACTCCGGATGAGAACCCTGCATCGACTATGTCGATGCCGGCGGCAACGACGTTTATGGATGTCGTTTTCCTTGCAGGAGGTGCCGTTGTGGAGCTCCAGCACCTACAACTTCTTCTTTGTGGTCTCCGGGTGAAAACCTAAGATCAGGCAATGCTGGATCGGATGGCGGTGTTGTGTCCTCGGCAACACTACCTCCTCGGAGGCATCATCTTGGAGACCCAAACGATGGCTTCTGTTGTTGCGTGTGGTTGAGGGTGGCCCGCGTGCTGGTGGAGCTGGGGCCTGCTCAGGACCGATGGTGGTGTGTTCTTCTTCATGTGTTTCTCTTTGGCTGCCCTACGTGTGGTCTCCGGCCTGGTTCTATGCATGCTCATGACCCTGTTCTGTTGAGGCGAGCCTCGGGCTCTTGGACTTGTCTTGGTTCATCTTTGCTCAATGACGACGCAATGACGCCTCCCCGACTTGCTAATCGTCTTGAACTTCCGTGGCGGAGCGCTCAGTCAAGGTTCGTGTTAAGTTTTGGCACAAGGTTCGTGTTAAGCTTTGGCACTCGCTGATTGTGGATGCTCCTCTGTTGTGCCGTGGGGTTTGATACGCACACCGGTGCGGTGCGTTAGGCTGTTTGTAGAGTCTTGGTATTGTGATCCCTTGACGCACCCTTCATCTACCTGATCCTGTTAGTATGCTAGCTAGGTCTTGCCTTATGTTGGGCGTCCTGCTCCTCTCCTTTCCTTGTAACACTTGTTACTTGTCTGGTTTTCGGCTCGGTTTTCCTCATAAACGGGGTCATTTTGTTAAGGTTTTCGATCCGGTTTTCCTTATAAACTGGATCACTCTCCTGGCATTATGGCCACTTTGAGCAATATATTCATGTGGAGGGACTCCTCCCCCGGTGATTCTCAAAAAAAAGATATGGCGGGGGAAGATGAAGTGGATATATTTCGGGGAGAAATGGAGAGGCCGGGAGTGTGCGGACTGAGTTTGATTAGGGTTTGCTCATCGGTCGTCATATATTTGTGGAGGCTGGATTTGGGTCATTGCGGGCCATAGAGGACTAGGCCGACGTGGCGGGCGCGCCCGGATGCCCCCATATCTGCCCCATATTTGGGCTGGATATGAGGGGCACCCGGTCAGCCCGGGCGTTTGAGGTCAGTTTGAGGCGCCCGTGTAGGTCAATTTTTTGTGACCGGTCAGTGACCGGGCGGGCCTCCCAGACGTTTGAGGAGGGTTTGGAACGCCCGGCTGTAGATGCTCTTAGATAGCCATGTCCTTCACAGGCTCAGCGTCATTTTGATCCAAGTTCACTCGTTCCCGGCTCTGGTTACATGGGCGGCAACTGCAACTCCGGTTGCTCTGCCTCGTCCTCCGCCTCTGTGTCAAGTTCGGCGAAAATCTCGTCGGCCCGCCCGTTCCTGCCGGATGAACTATCGGTTGGCCTTAAATAGGCCTTATCCTGGAGTACTCCATGATGGCGTGCTACTCCGCCATTTCCGCCGCTTGGGTGACTACAAACACCGCCATGGTGTCCTCCATGCTGAGACGCGTAGTCGGTGCCAACTCGTCTCTCATCCTCCTCCAGATCCGGCACCTCCATCCGAACCTGCTGCTGCTCCAGCTCCTCCTCCTGCTCCTCCTCGTCCGGCTCTCGCGAGTCCAGAGGCAGGCCGACTATGATGCGGGCGGTGCACCTCGCCTAGATCTCCTCCTCAAACTGGAACAGGCGCCCACAAGTGTAGGTGTTGCTCGCGGTCGACGTTCACCCCATAGTAAAACCGCATATAAGATTGGCCTGAAGTTAAAATTTGTAAAGTTTGACCAGCTTTATAGAGAGAAAAATCAACAGTTTTCTAAAAATCTAGATTTGCCCAAAAATCAAACATTGACAAGTACAAAATCCACAAAAAAATATTTTTTGTGAAGATAAGTTTCATATTATATTACTTTAGTATTGTTGATGTTGATTTTTGATAATGCAAATATCGTCAAAACATTACGGAGTTTGACTTCCGACAATTCTTATATGCAAAGGTGGAAAGGACGTAAGGAGTACATGAAATCTACTAGCATACAGAATTCGGATGATAAGTACTTGTTTGGGCCGTCAGGAAATCAAGTGTGGAGAACAAATTCTATCGTGTGAGCAACTGAGCATGTTGGGGAAATGATGGGTGGTGCACGAGGAATTTGTCTAAACTCTGACGAAAAAAGAATTCTGAACTCTGAAGTTGTTTCCCTAGTACTCCACGTCCTCTAAGTATGTATACGTTCTACTATCTACTAGCGGGATCCTTTCCTCGGTTTTGATAGGCGTAGAGGTTGGCCGGATCATGGTTATGCTGCGACTATTTATCCGGATATGTATTTGTGCTATGCCGAATTCTAACATATGTATGTCCGGATAATACAACTGTTTAGGCCGTTGAAAAATCACGTGCTGCAGTCAATGCTATCTACACTTTTTGTTTGCATCAAGATTAGCACCTTTGGGAGGATAAGGTTTCGATTTTGTGAATTATTGGTGTGCTCATTGACCAAAGAGGAAGCCATGTGCACTGCTTTTCAAGCTGTTGGACAAAAAAGAAATCCTAGACTCTGCATGGTCAGATTTATTTGTGGTTTCTTTGCAGCTGTTTTTCAACATTAAAACTAGCGCATGAAACATTTTTGGAAAGCTATTACGTAGGCTTTGTTTGCCTGCTATGCTCAAAGGGCTCCATCTTTTTTTTAGCAAAATGACAGGCCATCATCCGTCTATAGAGTAAAGGTTGGGAACTTTTGAATGATGTGGCGGCGTGGCCGAGGCGGCGCCGGGGCGGTGGGCGTCGCGGTTCCGGCGGGTCTGCATCTACTGCGGCAGCGCCAAGGGGTGCAAGGCCAGCTACCAGGACGCCGCTGGGAGAGAGAGAGGGAGCTAGCCATGGCCGCCGTTGCGCCTGGACTCAATCTGGAGCTCAGCCATGGTCAACATAAGTACTAATTTGTCAGCCATGGTCAGCCTGGGTCACTGTCAAATGGGCCCATGTGGTCAGTCTAAGTACTAATTGGTTTAGATTTAAGTCAGTGACTAAATTTTAAAAAAGTTTAAAAAATTGA
This sequence comes from Triticum urartu, assembly GCF_056163025.1. Taxonomy (NCBI): domain Eukaryota; kingdom Viridiplantae; phylum Streptophyta; class Magnoliopsida; order Poales; family Poaceae; genus Triticum; species Triticum urartu. Next base: position 46,376,635 of record NC_141874.1, on the reverse strand, counting down.
GAATATTTATTGAGATTGACATGTGGGCCCTACATGTCATAGCGGTCAACATAACAGTCAATCTGACGGAGTTGGCCATTGTGCCACATCAACGCTTACGAATGGGCCCAACCTGTCAGAAAGGGGTTAGACGAGCCGAATCAGCCACTTTTCAAACATGGTAGTTTTTAGTTAAAAATTAGTCAAAAAATGGTAGTTTTCGGCACAAATTTGTAAAATGGTAGCTTGTAGGCACGGTTGCGCGAAATGTGTTAGTTTTTTGTTAAATACTACATGCATGCCGTGACTTCAAAGATGTCATGGCTGTCCGTGTGGCAGAAAATGACAATGTCGTCCGCATAGAGAGATATGCTCGAAGCCGCATGCTGAGTAGTAAGGCCCTCCACTATGTGTTCGGTGCCAGAAATTTAAAAAGTTTGCCATATACACTTCGATGCCAAATGTAAAAAGTTTAGCACCGGCACCACAACGTGAAGGATTTGGCACCCATCCACCTCTAGCCCACCTACGTATAAACTAGTAATATATCAGCTTAAAGCAGTGTCTCGCCGGTGGTGCCTCGCATGCAAAAGTACAGTAGCTGCCTAGTTTATTGCCTCAACGAAATATGGCGTCGGAGCAAGTAGAGGAATCGATGCCCTGAAATTTTTATTTGGCATCGGCTGGGCTATGTAGGGCACCGGTGCCAAATGTTCAAAAAGTGAATTTGGCATCGGTTTTGGCCTACATAGTGAAGGGCCTAAGGCGATGGAGGAGGCTGAGATCCACCGCGTGTAGCAGCATGGTGTTGAGGACGTCTACACAACCAATTCAAATCCCTCCCTCCTGGGCCTGGAACAGTTTAAGACATCTCAAATTGTAGTCTAGAATGTATTGAGGAGACATGTAAAACAAGCCACATGTATGTATATATATATATATACATATATATATATATCAAAGACAACCATTTTCTTGGTTCTAAATAGCATAATACCGGATGATAAGTACTTGTTTGGGCCGGAGGGAGTATGACTCAACTTTTCCAACATGGCATTGAACGTACTAGACGCAAAACAAAAAATTAGATAGTAGAGGCGGTGCTCAAGAATCGGACCTGGCAGCTCGTTCCTCGGCCGGCTAACTGCAACCTCATTGACTGCAAATGAGTTTTCAAGCTCAAATACCGTGCTGATGGTTCTGTTGATCGTCACAAGGCGCGGTTGGTCATAAAGGGGTTCAAGCAACGCCATGGAATCGATTATACAGAGATGTTCAGTCTAATCATTAAACACACAACTATTCGATTGATCTTATCCATTGCAGTTTCACACGGCTGGATGCTTCGTCAGTTAGACATGCAGAATGCGTTTCTCCATGGTATTCTCGAAGAAGATGTCTACATGAAACAATCCCCGGGGTATGTTGATCCACGGCTTCCGCGTCATGTGTGCAAACTGGACAAATCACTGTCTGGTCTCAAACAGTCTCCCCGCACTTGGTTCTCTCGCCTCAGCACAAAGCTTCTAGAGCTTGGTTTCCATCCATCTCTTGCTGATTCGTCTCTGTTTATTTATCAGCAAGGGGGGGTGTGCATCTACATGCTGATTTATGTCGACGATATCATCATCACCGGTTCGTCAAGCCAAGCTATAACTGTTGGGGAACGTAGTAATTTTAAAAAAATTCCTACGCACACGCAAGATCATGATGATGCATAGCAACGAAAGGGAGAGTGTGATCTATGTACCCTTGTAGACCGACAGCGGAAGCGTTAGCACAATGCGGTTGATGTAGTCGTACGTCTTCACGGCCCGACCGATCAAGTACCGAAACTACGGCACCTCCGAGTTTTAGCACACGTTCAGCTCGATGACGATCCCCGGACTCCGATCCAGCAAAGTCTCGGGGAAGAGTTCCGTCAGCACGACGGCGTGGTGACGATCTTGATGTTCTACCGTCGCAGGGCTTCGCCTAAGCACCGCTACAATATTATCGAGGATTATGGTGGAAGGGGGCACCGCACGGCTAAGAAAACGATCACGTGGATCAACTTGTGTGTCTACGGGTGCCCCCTGCCCCCGTATATAAAGGAGTAAGGGGAGGAGGCCGGCCGGCCCTATAGGCGCGCCAAGGAGGAGTCCTCCTCCTAGTAGGAGTAGGACTCCTACTAGGAGGGGGAAAGGAAGTGGGGAGGGAGAAGGAAAGGGGGGCGCCCCCCCCCTCTCCTAGTCCAATTCGGACCAGGGGGGAGGAGGCGCGCGGTCCACCCTGGCTGCCCTTCTCTCTCTCCACTAAGGCCCATATGGCCCATTACTTCTCCCGCGGGGGTTCCGGTAACCCTCTGGTACTCCGGTTTTCTTCGAAATCACCCGGAACACTTCCGGTGTCCGAATATAGTCATCCAATATATCAATCTTTATGTCTCGACCATTTCAAGACTCCTCGTTATGTCCGTGATCACATCCGGGACTCTGAACTAACTTCGGTACGTCAAAACTCATAAAATCATAATATAACTGTCATCGAAACTTTAAGCGTGCGGACCCTACAGGTTCGAGAACAATGTAGACATGACCGAGACATGTCTCCGATCAATAACCAATAGCGGAACCTGGATGCTCCTATTGGCTCCCACATATTCTATGAAGATCTTTATCGGTCAGACCGCATAACAACATACGTTATTCACTTTGTCATCAGTATGTTACTTGCCCGAGATTCGATCGTTGGTATCTCAATACCTAGTTCAATCTCGTTACCGGCAAGTCTCTTTACTCGTTCTGTAATACATCATCTCGCAACTAACTCATTAGTTGCAATGCTTGCAATGCTTATGTGATGTGCATTACCGAGAGGGCCTAGAGTTACCTCTCCGACAATCGGAGTGACAAATCCTAATCTAGAAATACGCCAACCCAACATGTACCTTTGGAGACAACTGTAGAGCTCCTTTATAATCGCCCAGTTACGTTGTGACGTTTGGTAGCACACAAAGTGTTCCTCCAGCAAACGGAAGTTGCATAATCTCATAGTCATAGGAACATGTATAAGTCATGAAGAAAGCAATAGCAACATACTAAATGATCGGGTGCTAAGCTAATGGAATGGGTCATGTCAATCACATCATTCTTCTAATGATGTGATCCCGTTAATCAAATAACAACTCTTTTGTTCATGGTTAGGAAACATAACCATCTTCGATTAACGAGCTAGTCAAGTAGAGGCATACTAGTGATACTCTGTTTGTCTATGTATTCACACATGTATGATGTTTCCGGTTAATACAATTCTAGCATGAATGATAAACATTTATCATGATATAAGGAAATAAATAATAACTTTATTATTGCCTTTAGGGCATATTTCCTTCAGTCTCCCACTTGCACTTGAGTCAATAATCTAGTTCACATTGCCATGTGATTCAACATTAATAGTTCACATCACCATGTGATTAACACCCATAGTTCACATCGTCATGTGACCTACACCTAAAGGGTTTACTAGAGTCAGTAATCTAGTTCACATCGCTTATGTGATTAACACCCAATGAGTACTAAGGTGTGATCATGTTTTGCTTGTGAGATAATTTTAGTCAACGGGTCTGTCACATACAGATCCGTAAGTATTTTGCGAATCTCTATGTCTACAATGCTCTGCACGGAGCTACTCTAGCTAATTGCTCCCACTTTCAATATGTATCTAGATCGAGACTTAGAGTCATCCAGATTTGTGTCAAAACTTGCATCGACGTAACTTTTTACGACGTACCTTTTGTCATCTCCATAATCGAGAAATATTTCCTTATTCCACTAAGGATAATTTTGACCGATGTCCAGTGATCTACTCTTAGATCACTATTGTACTCCCTTGCTTAACACAGTGTAGGGTATACAATAGATCTGGTACACAGCATGGCATACTTTATAGAACCTATGGCTGAGGCATAGGGAATGACTTTCATTCTCTTTCTATCTTCTGCCGTGGTCGGGCTTTGAGTCTTACTCAATTTCACACCTTGTAACACAGCCAAGAACTTCTTTCTTTGACTGTTCCATTTTGAACTACTTCAAAATCTTGTCAAGGTATGTACTCATTGATAAAACTTATCAAGCGTCTTGATCTATCTCTATAGATTTTGATGCTTAATATGTAAGCAGCTTCACCGAGGTCTTTCTTTAAAAAAAAACTCCTTTCAAACACTCCTTTATGTTTTGCAGAATAATTCTACATTATTCCCGATCAACAATATGGCATTCACATATATTTATCAGAAATGTTGTAGTGCTCCCACTCACTTTCTTGTAAATACAGACTTCACCGCAAGTGTGTATAAAACTATATGCTTTGATCTACTCATCAAAGCGTATATTCCAACTCTGAGATGCTTGCACCAGTCCATAGATGGATCGCTGGAGTTTGCACATTTTGTTAACACCTTTAGGATTGACAAAACCTTCTGGTTGCATCATATACAATAAATCCATTAAGGAATGCAGTTTTGTTTATCCATTTGCCAGATTTCATAAAATGCGGCAATTGCTAACATGATTCGGACAGACTTAAGCATAGATACGAGTGAGAAACTCTCATCGTAGTCAACACCTTGAACTCGTCGAAAACCTTTTGCGACAATCCTAGCTTTGTAGATAGTAACACTACTATCAGCGTCCGTCTTCCTCTTGAAGATCCATTTAATCTCAATGGCTTGCCGAACATCGGGCAAGTCAACCAAAGTCCATACTTTGTTCTCATACATGGATCCTATCTCAGATTTCATGGCCTCAAGCCATTTTGCGGAATTTGGGCTCATCATCGCTTCCTCATAGTTCGTAGGTTCGTCATGGTCAAGTAGAATGACCTCCAGAACAAGATTACTGTACCACTCTGGTACGGATCTCACTCTGGTTAACCTACGAGATTCGGTAGTAACTTGATCTGAAGTTACATGATCATCATCATTAGCTTCCTCACTAATTGGTGTAGTAGTCACAGGAACAGATTTCTGTGATGAACTACTTTCCAATAAGGGAGAAGGTACAATTACCTTATCAAGTTCTACTTTCCTCCCACTCACTTTTTTCAAGAGAAACTCCTTCTCTAGAAAGGATCCACTCTTAGCAACGAATGTCTTGCCTTCGGATCTGTGATAGAAGGTGTACCCAACAGTCTCCTTTGGGTATCCTATGAAGACATATTTCTCCGATTTGGGTTTGAGTTTATCAGGATGAAACTTTTTCATATAAGCATCACAATCCCAAACTTTAAGAAACGACAACTTTAGTTTCTTGCCAAACCATAGTTCAGATTGTGTCGTCTCAACGGACTTAGATGGTGCCCCTTTTTAACGTGAATACAGCTGTCTCTAATGCATGATCCCAAAACGATATTAGTAAATCGGTAAGAAACATTATAGATTATACTATATCCAATAAAGTATGGTTATGACGTTCGGACACACCATTATGTTGTGGTGTTCCAGGTGGCATGAGTTTGTGAAACTATTCCACATTGTTTTAATTGAAGACCAAACTCGTAACTCAAATATTCGTCTCTGCGATCAGATCGTAGAAACTTTATTTTCTTGTCACGATGATTTTCCACTTCACTCTGAAATACTTTGAACTTTTCAGACTTATGTTTCATCAAGTAGATATACTCATATCTGCTTAAATCATCTGTGAAGGTCAGAAAATAATGATACTTGTCGCGAGCTTTAATATTCATCGGACCACATACATTAGTATGTATGATTTCCAACAAATCTGTTGCTCACTCCATTGTTCCGGAGAATGGAGTCTTTAGTCATCTTGCCCATAAGGAATGGTTCGCAAGCACCAAGTAATTCATAATCAAGTGATTCCAAAATCCCATCAGCATGGAGTTTCTTCATGCGCTTTACACCAATATGACCTAAACGGTAGTGCCACAAATAAGTTGCACTATCATTATTAACTTTGCATCTTTTGGCTTCAATATTATGAATATGTGTATCACTACGTTGGAGATCCAATGAACCATTTTCATTGGGTGTGTAACCTATAAGGTTTTATTCATGTAAACAAAACAACAATTTATTCTCTTACTTAAATGAATAACCGTATTACAATAAACATGATCAAATCATATTCATGCTCAACGCAAACACCAAATAACACTTATTTAGGTTCAATACTAATCCCGAAAGTATAGGGAGTGTGCGATGATGATCATATCAATCTTGGAACCACTTCCAACACACATCGTCACTTCACCCTTAACTAGTCTTTGTTTATTCTGCAACTCCCGTCTCGAGTTACTAATCTTAGCAACTGAACTAGTATCTAATACTGAGGGGTTGCTATAAACACTAGTAAAGTACACATCAATAACATGTATATCAAATATACTTATGTTCACTTTGCCATCCTTCTTATCCGCCAATCACTTGGGTTAGTTCCGCTTCCAGTGACCAGTCCCTTTGTAGTAGAAGCACTTAGTCTCAGGCTTAGGACCATACTTGGGCTTCTTCACTTGAGCAGCAACTTGCTTGCTGTTTTTCTTGAAGTTCCCCTTTTTCCCTTTGCCCTTTTCTTGAAACTAGTGATCTTGTCAACCATCAACACTTGATGCTCTTTCTTGATTTCTACCTTCATCGATTTCATCATCATGAAAAGCTTGGGAGTCGTTTTTGTCATCCCTTGTATACTATAGTTCATCATGAAGTTCTACTAACTTGGTGATGGTGACTAGAGAATTCTGTCAATCACTATCTTATCTGAAAGATTAACTCCCACTTGATTCAAGCGATTGTAGTACCCAGACAATCTGAGCACATGCTCACTAGTTGAGCGATTCTCCTCCATCTTTTAGCTATAGAACTTGTTGGAGACTTCATATCTCTCAATTCGGGTATTTGCTTGAAATATTAACTTCAACTCCTGGAACATCTCATATGGTCCATGATGTTCAAAACGTCTTTGAAGTCCCGATTCTAAGCCATTAAGCATGGTGCACTAAACTATCAAGTAGTCATCATATTTAGCTAGCCAAACGTTCATAACGTCTGCATCTGCTCCTGCAATAGGTCTGTCACCTAGCGGTGCATCAAGGACATAATTCTTCTGTGCAGCAATGAGGATAAACCTCATATCACGGATCCAATCCGCATCATTGCTACTAACATCTTTCAACACAATTTTCTCTAGGAACATATCAAAATAAACACAGGGAAGCAACAACGCGAGCTATTGATCTACAACATAATTTGCAAAATACTACCAGAACTAAGTTCATGATAAATTTAAGTTCAATTAATCATATTACTTAAGAACTCCCACTTAGATAGACATCCCTCTAATCCTCTAAGTGATCACATGATCCAAATCAACTAAACCATGTCCGATCATCACATGAAATGGAGTAGTTTCATTGGTGAACATCACTATGTTGATCATATCTACTATATGATTCACGCTCGACCTTTCGGTCTCCGTGTTCCGAGGCCATATCTGCATATGCTTGGCTCGTCAAGTATAACCTGAGTATTCCGCGTGTGCAACTGTTTTGCACCCGTTGTATTTGAACGTAGAGCCTATCACACCCGATCATCACGTGGTGTCTCAGCACGAAGAACTTTCGCAACGGTGCATACTTAGGGAGAACACTTCTTGATAATTAGTGAGAGATCATCTTAAAATGCTACCGTCAATCAAAGCAAGATAAGATGCATAAAAGATAAACATCATATGCAATCAAAATATGTGACATGATATGGCCATCATCATCTTGCGCCTTTGATTTCCATCTCCAAAGTACTATCATGATCTCTATTGTCACCAGCATGACACCATGATCTCCATCATCTTGATCTATATCAATGTGTCGTCACGTGGTCGTCTCGCCAACAATTGCTCTTGCAACTATTGCTATCGCATAGCGATAAAGTAAAGCAATTATCGGGCGCTTGCATCTTATGCAATAGTGAGACAACCATAAGGATTTTGCCAGTTGCCCATAACTTCAACAAAACATGATCATCTCATACAACAACTTATATCTCATCATGTCTTGACCATATCACATCACAACATGCCCTACAAAAACAAGTTAGACGTCCTCTACTTTGTTGTTGCAAGTTTTACGTGGCTGCTACGGGCTTAGCAAGAACCGTTCTTACCTACGCATCAAAAACCACAACGATAGTTTGTCAAGTTGGTGCTGTTTTAACCTTCACAAGGACCGGGCGTAGCCACACTCGGTTCAACTAAAGTTGGAGAAACTGACACCCGCTAGCCACCTGTGTGCAAAGCACGTCGATAGAACCAGTCTCGCGTAAGCGTACGCGTAATGTCGGTCCGGGCCGCTTCATCCAACAATACCGCCGAACCAAAGTATGACATGCTGGTAAGCAGTATGACTTATATCGCCCACAACTCACTTGTGTTCTACTCGTGCATATGACATCTACGCATAAAACCTAGGCTCGGATGCCACTGTTGGGGAACGTAGTAATTTCAAAAAAATTCCTACGCACACGCAAGATCATGGTGATGCATAGCAACGAGAGGGGAGAGTGTGATCTACGTACCCTTGTAGACCGACAGCGGAAGCGTTAGCACAACGCGGTTGATGTAGTCGTACGTCTTCACGGCCCGACCGATCAAGTACCGAAACTACGGCACCTCTGAGTTTTAGCACACGTTCAGCTCGATGACGATCCCCGGACTTCGATCCAGCAAAGTGTCGGGGAAGAGTTCCGTCAGCACGACGGCGTGGTGACGATCTTGATGTTCTACCGTCGCAGGGCTTCGCCTAAGCACCGCTATAATATTATCGAGGATTATGGTGGAAGGGGGCACTGCACACGGCTAAGAAAATGATCACGTGGATCAACTTGTGTGTCTAGGGGTGCCCCCTGCCCCCGTATATAAAGGAGCAAGGGGAGGAGGCCGGCCGGCCCTATAGGCGCGCCAAGGAGGAGTCCTCCTCCTAGTAGGAGTAGGACTCCTACTAGGAAGGGGAAAGGAAGTGGGGAGGGAGAAGGAAAGGGGAGCGCCGCCCCCCTCTCCTAGTCCAATTCGGACCAGGGGGAGGAGGCGCGCGGCCCACCCTGGCTGCCCTTCTCTCTCTCCACTAAGGCCCATATGGCCCATTACTTCTCCCGGGGGGGTTCCAGTAACCCTCCGGTACTCCGGATTTCTCCGAAATCACCCTGAACACTTCCGGTGTCCGAATATAGTCATCCAATATATCAATCTTTATGTCTCGACCATTTCGAGACTCCTCGTTATGTCCGTGATCACATCCGGGACTCCGAACTAACTTCGGTACATCAAAACTCATAAACTCATAATATAACTGTCATCGAAACCTTAAGCGTGCGGACCCTACGGGTTCGAGAACAATGTAGACATGACCGAGACATGTCTCCGATCAATAACCAATAGCGGAACCTGGATGCTCATATTGGCTCCCACATATTCTACGAAGATCTTTATCGGTCAGACCGCATAACAACATACGTTGTTCCCTTTGTCATCAGTATGTTACTTGCCCAAGATTCGATCGTCGGTATCTTAATACCTAGTTCAATCTCGTTACCGGCAAGTCTCTTTACTCGTTCGGTAATACATCATCTCGCAACTAACTCATTAGTTGCAATGCTTGCAAGGCTTATGTGATGTGCATTACCGAGAGGGCCCAAAGTTACCTCTCCGACAATCGGAGTGACAAATCCTTATCTCGAAATGCGCCAACCCAGCATGTACCTTTGGAGACACCTGTAGAGCTCCTTTATAATCACCCAGTTACGTTGTGACGTTTGGTAGCACACAAAGTGTTCCTCCGGCAAACGGAAGTTGCATAATCTCATAGTCATAGGAACATGTATAAGTCATGAAGAAAGCAATAGCAACATACTAAACGATCGGGTGCTAAGCTAATGGAATGGGTCATGTCAATCACATCATTCTTCTAATGATGTGATCCCGTTAATCAAATAACAACTCTTTTGTTCATGGTTAGGAAACATAACCATCTTCGATTAACGAGCTAGTCAAGTAGAGGCATACTAGTAATACTCTGTTTGTCTATGTATTCACACATGTATGATGTTTCCGGTTAATACAATTCTAGCATGAATAATAAACATTTATCATGATATAAGGAAATAAATAATAACTTTATTATTGCCTCCAGGGCATATTTCCTTCAATAACATCACTTGTTAGTAGTCTGCATGAAGCTTTTGCTTTGAAGGACTTGGATGACCTTCATTATTTTCTAGGAATTTGAAGTGCATCACCAGGGGGAGTCTATACTGCTGAAACAGACCAAATACACATCCGATCTCTTGAGGAGAGCAGGTCTGGTTGACTGCAAACCGGTTACTTCGCCAATGTCTACTTCGGAGACTCTGTCCCGAGAAGGAGGACAACTTCTGTCATCAGAAGGAGCCACGAGATACAGGAGTATTGTGGGGGCATTGCAATATCTGACTTTGACTCGCCCGGACATCAGCTATGTCGTAAACAAAGTGTGCCAGTATCTTCACTCGCCAGCAGAGGAGCATTGGACATCAGCGAAACGTATCTTGCGATATTTGAAGCACACAGCCGACATAGGATTGAAAATCAGCAAATCCACGTCCACCCTGCTAAGTGTTTTCTCTGATGCTGATTGGGCCGGGTCGACTGATGATCGGCGCTCTACCAGCGGTTTTGTGTTGTTCTTTGGCTCTAATCTGTGTCTTGGAGCGCGAGGAGACAGGCTACGGTGTCTCGGTCGACTACCGAAGCCGAGTACAAGGCGCTGGCAAATGCAACAGCAGAGTTGATTTGGCTTCAAACTCTACTTGGCGAGCTTGGCATTCGGCAATGGAGACCACCGGTGTTGTGGTGCGACAACATAGGAGCGACATACTTGTCTGCTAATCCGGTTTTCCATGCACGCACCAAACACATTGAGGTTGACTTCCATTTTGTTCGGGAACGAGTAGCGCGCAAGAGATTGGACATACGCTTCGTGTCATCTCAGGACCAGCTAGCTGATGGCTTCACCAAACCGATTGGCGCTGCACAGCTTCGACTTCTGCGTCACAATCCCAATCTCTCGGGAGCTAAGATTGAGGGGGAGTGTTAGCAGATATACATGATAGCTGTGATTAGTTAGTATCTAGTAGGTAGTTAGATATTGTTAGCTAACTTGTACTACACGTACATATCTATAACCGAGCATATCTTTCTGTTGTACATGATCGGTTATTGTACTCTGAATATAAATAGCAGCCTGCGCCATCTGTTTGGATGTGCGATCCAATCTATCGTGTGTGTTTACGGTGTAGTGTAACATCAAAATTTCGATTCCTCGGGCACCCCTACCCACATCACTATTCAATATTCATTTCAATCACATTGGGAAGCACGACAAGGCCTGCCATCATTTTACTATCTTGCACTTCAGCCAACTCTTTGCCGAATTGGACCGGCAGCTTTGCCGGGTTTTTTTTTCGTGAATACGTAAGGTTGCGTATCATTTTATTGATAGGTGGAAAGGAGAAGTACAGGGTAGCACTCACGGGGGCGTACGCTCAACGGCGTCCCCAGGAATGCGGCGCGAGCATGAAGGAGGATGCTCAGCCTTTATACACACGATCTAGGTTATAGGGATAATAGATGCTAAGCCTAGGGCGCCGGCTCTGGACCAAAGCCAGGCCTCCTCCTTGATGGTGTGAACAAGGACGTCGGTAGATGGTCGGAGGTCGTCGAAGAAAGCGGCATTGCGATGCTTCCAGATGCTCCAAGCGGTGAGAGCCACAAGGGAGTTGAGGCCTTTTCTCAGGCGAATAGTTTTCTGTTTGGCTTAAGCGGCACATTGGTTCGCCCATGCATTTAACAAATTCGGCCCTGATCGATATGCAAACCTAGCAGAGAGACTTCAGCAAATGTTTCCTTCCCGGCACGTTGGCTTGCATGCACATGGCGCAGTAATGTGTGTACCAAATCTAGAAGTAGTTGCCCATGTTAATTCCTAGCGGATATTCTTAACCTATCCGTATGAGCAGCCAAGAATCACTATGCATAATTGCATATATATGCAACCAGGATTCATAGGAAAACCGGGGTTCAAATTTTGATTGGATCCGTATGAGCATGACTCGGGCAGCAGAGATTGAGCTGCTGCGCACAAACGATTGTACCTACTATGTCAAGCAATGAAATATCTAGTTCACGAAAAGATAAATATGTTCAAACATGTCAATCAGGCCACGTCTACAATAACTTGCTTCTTCTTAATTGCTACTAGTGGTTGGGGCGCACCCTTGGTGTGCCGCGTGAGAGGAAGCTAGGGCGGTGCTAGGTAGGGTGCGCCCCTTTCACTGCTTATCTGAACCAAGTACTGTTATTGGACCAGACAAAACAATGCAAATGCAACATTCATAGAATGGTCTGGCACCAGGTTTCAGCTCCCTTTTTGGATCTGGATATGCAATTCTTGATAAACTTATTATATTGATGCATCACGTGAGAAAGAAACTAAAATGCCATCATAGACAAGGACATCAATATAATAGCATCGGTAGATGCCGTGTTGGCTCCAGCGGCGACATTGCCATATACTCTGACATTCGTACGCAGTCCGTATTGAAATCTCAAAAAAGTCTTATTTTTTTATTTCATTTGTAAGAAGTCGAACTGAAGAGGAGAATATCTCTTACATTACATATGTCTTCACCAAAGCGCTCTAACATGCAATGCAAGTAAGAGGTAGTTGATCTCCCTACACCAAAAGTTAACAAATCAATTTGCAAACAAAAAAGCTGAGATAAGTTCCAAATAATATGGTATAAATTTTTCTTAATTAACACAAGAATACAAAAAAGGGATATCCTCATGAACAACAGCAGAAGGGAAAGCCTAAAATGTTTTCTCGGAACTAATGACCCAAAGTACTGAAGTAACCTCTAAACTTCTTCTTGGACAACTGAACTGACATATCTTTTAACCGCAAAAAGAGAAATGACAGTACAAACTATATGCTATCAAATATGGCTAGGACCATACATCAACATTAAAATCCTGGGAGTGGGCACTCTCAAGATATTTGTTGCACAACACAAAACTGATTTTAATATCATAGCCGACTTATCTGGAAACCAGTATGTACAGAAGCTGTCATATACAAAACATTCAGAACAAACATAATAGCTATTGATCTCAAAACTTAATCGGCAAACACAAACACAGTAATGCTAGCTAGTACCTTTGAAATGCAGAGGGGGGTATTCAAGATGGGATGGGATTCATCATCAAATGGACCTATAAATGCATCATGGATGACCAACCATAATACTGAAGTAATCAATGCATATTTATGAACCACCTTGAAATTAAAACAATGATGTGTTGCAGAATGTATAGCCACTAAAGTAGCCAGGAAAACATATTAGCTCTTTCTAACAACATACATATATTATCAGGAAGCATCAAGCACATATTAAACTACTAAAGTCTCTTGCTGCAAAACATTCAAAGAAACATCTTCATTGCCCTGCTACTTTGTTGAACTGGATTCGCCAGCTACTTAGATGCTCGGTTTGAAAAAAAGTATTCATCAAATAGCAGCGACTATTATGTCCAAACAAACACTTGTCAAGACAATAAAAATGGCATATTGCATAAACAACAATAATAACTCATCCTGAAGTTGCTGACCAAAGTCTTAAAAGAACACCTAAATCACCATGATGTTTGAACTTCAAAAACGGCTGGTTTAATTGAGACCAAAATATCTTAAGCATGCAGGAATTAATAAAAAAATAGCATAAAGTGGGATGTGTTTATCGCAGTAATGGTAGGGATGTGATGGAACCAAATGGTCCAAATTGGAGCTTTGACTCTCCCAAGGCTCCTATCTAATGATTTACGCCACCAGAAACAATTCTGTATATCTATCTTGCCCAAAGAATCACCCATGGGGCTGTGGTTCCCTTGGTTTATTTTCTAGCATCAAAGCAGGCTTCAGCATGTATGTATGCAATTTTTTAGGGGAAGTAAAATACAGAATGGTCTACAAAAGACTGAAACCGTTGAGCTGCCGGTCACATTAACTAAGAAGGTCTGGCATCCATAAAGAAAACACAGGGGCAGACCTCAGACATTGAGCAGCAGAATACATTGACCAGCAAAACCACAATCGTAACCACAGTTGGAATAAAAACAAACACAAGACGTGCGAAGCATACATAGTAGCAAGTAAATACGCAAAGAACAACAGAGACCAAACTGTCAAACACACAGAAAAAAATTAAGAGGGTCAAGAGGAGTTAGTGTGATACCTCAACAGGAACCAAAGACTAAAGCCAAATTCCAAACGTGAGAATGATCAGTGCGGCACATGCAAGAATGCACAGAAATTGATCCTACTCCTGATCAACTACTTGGCCTTTGCGGTAACCGCTGAAATAGTTGCTGATGCTCCTTTTAGCCTAGTTATGGAATCATTAAGCTCGACAGTCCTTCTTGAGCCCTTCTCTCCATTGGCAGGTACGTTTTCAGCACCGCTAGGTCCTGCAATACAAAGAAATGCCACAGGAAAGGAAATCAAATGATGAAAAAATGAATCACCAAGAGGATTGACCTATGAAGCTAAATCTGTTTTCTAAATTCTGGCCCTCGTTAATGACTACATTTTCTATTCATATGACTCTGTGTACTTCACTGTTGTTAGATACCACAAAGCTCTCATCGGGCCATTCTTAACATGAAATATCTTCACCTTGATGTAAGCACAAAGTTGATTATGTTCTTAACCATTTCTACCACGAGGCATATGTTCAGAAGAACTGACACTCGCTTGCAAGTTAACAAACTGCATAGGCACACATGTTGTTCCCCTGAGTTGACAAAAAAATGGAATTAGCATGTCGGGGAAAACAACACAATTAAATGACAATGGATTTATTTTACCAAAAGCAAATTATATGCTTTTCCTGGGAATGTTGTTGTTGCTTAATATGTTTTAATGCTAGCTTTCATCCCATGATTGATAGGAATGAAAAAAATTGAAATAGGAAATTATTTGGTTAAGAAAAGATCGACATGCGTGAGTGTCCTTAGTTCTTAGGGAAACAGAGAGTTCTTAGGGCTCAATACTATTACCTAAGTGCTTTTACCAACAATTTCCCAAACACCACCATACTGGTTCATGCCCAGAACTGAAGCCACCTTGGAACTGCTATCTTCATGATGCATTATACCCTTGAGGGTCTCCAGGTTCGTTCGCTACAGCTCGTCCTGTGCGCCGTCGTCATCGAGGGGTGAAACAGAAATGCCAATCGATCAGACCTAAACCCAAACCCTAACAAACAAAACAAGGGAAATATGAAGCTCCTGTAGAAACACTCCCCATCTCCGATCACTGGTCTAAATTCTGAATAGCCATCAAGATTGTTCATCCCATTAGAAGAAACAATATAATGATTCCTTACTTCGGAGATGGGTTGTGTCTGCAACAACCACACAAATACGAGAATTGAAATTACAGAGTACAACATGGAAACAACATATCTAAAAATGTGATGGAAAGTTTGTTTTTATTCCAATTTTCGGTTTTTGAAACCACTATCATATATAATCCCATCACCGATATTGATTTGTTGCTGTTCAATAAGAAAAGAAGAGTATATATGTTATTGTCTAATAAACTCAACAACAGTACAAGTATGATTTAGATTCCATCAAACTATCACAACCAAGAGTTAACATACAATTTAGTATCCATAAAAGAGAAAATAGTCCTTCTGAACAGTTCATCGTACAGTTGAATCAAAGTATCTTGTGATCTAGGACTTTCATCCTTATATTTCACGCACTTAAAATTCGAACATCACATTAGGCAAAATGGAGACAAACCTGGTGCCGCACATGTCCCGAACATATTTGCCTTCCTTCTCTACAAAAAATCTATTTGACAAGAAATGAAGAAAACGAAGTTAAAAGTCCATATATCCTGCCAGTCTTACAATTGTACAGAATCAACAAGAAGTCGAGCATTTTCCTTTTCCCAGTAAAAAGAAACAAGAATGTAATAGCAAGACCACAAACGTTCAAGTCCAAAGCTCTTTATTTTCGGGAACTAATAAATGGAAGTGTAAATGAAATTAGATTCTGAGGTTTCTGAAAGAGTTCGAGGTACCAATCAACCAAATGCCGAAACTTCTCAACCAAATCCTGAAGTGGTCAGACATTTTGCATGTAAATGACAAATGATTTAGAGAAATTATGCTTGGTTATGCCGTCTTGAACTAATGTCTAGACTAAATCTTTTGATAGCAATATCTGTTTACAAAGGAAGTCGTACATTCGACTTCAGGCCCTGTTACAAAAATATTGCAGTAATCAGGACATGACCTCGTGATTTCCACAAATTTTACAGGGAAATTGCAACAAGATAGCCATGCGCTTCAATATACAATGCCAGATTTATGAAAGACCCACAATCAACAAGGATGTGTGTACTGCTGCCAACATTTGCCCAAGATTCCTCCTCTACTCTAGGACGCCACATGATGCACTAACCAAGATTCCTTGCCTTGATTAAACTAATATGTCCAGAATTAACATTAACAAGCAGAAATCAAGAATCCAATTCCAGTTTCTATGCACATAAAATAGTTAAGTACAGGAATGCTCATATGGTCATACTACCCAAGAATCACAAGTGCGAAGATTAAACAAGATTCAGGTCATACCCTGTTCTTGAGCCAACTCCAGGGCGATTTCCCCTTTTCAGGCCTGGGTCTCACCTCCTACTCCATGGAGTTAGCATCAGGATTCACACATTTTGTATTAGCAAGGTGAAAGGACTAACAAGATTGAAAAATGTGGATGTGTCCAAATCCTATATACTCTTGCCGATTTTTATATGAACTGAGCTTCGACTTTCGAGGCTTTGTAGTCAGATTCAAACGTTTAGGTAACAGATGGCCAAAGGCCCAAACTTCTCGACCAAACTCCAGGATGGAGTAAGAGACCAAAGGCTTTTGCATAAAAGTGGTCGAGGATCTAGACAATGTACGTCAAGTTAAGTAATACAGTGCAAGCATTCAGATTAACTTCTCCTATAATACGAGTCATTTACACTGAAAACTGATTCATTTTGAGTTAAGGATTTGTTGCAAAAGTATCACAACAACCATTGCCACGACATGATCCTCATATCTCCCCACATTCTCCACTTGCAGCAAAATATGTCATCACGCTGAGTAGGAGAATCAATTAGCACAAGACTGGAAACCTAAATCTTGAACAGTTTCCAATAATCACAACAAGATGCTCGTTTGTCTCTAAATTCACACTGCACCACAAGAAGAACCCCGAGTCATAATCATGAAATACCTAATCAAACGGTCCCCAACATTTGCCCAAGATTGCGCGTGTATTACTCTAAATCATCCCCAAGATTTCAACAAACTGAAGAGATCACACTTCCACACCCTGAACAAGAAAATCATCACAGTCCCATACTCCAAATCACAATTCAGCAAGCAAGAAGACCAGATTCAGATTCAGGCTATACCTTTTCCTTTCTCAGGAGCGCATCCTTGGCGTATGACGATTCCACCTGCTCGAGAAGAAACCAAGTAAGGCTCAAGAACGCACTCTAGTAACTCCAAGAAACAACATCGCGGAAGCCCGTCACCAGCTGCTCCTTGCCTTCCTCCATGATAACCGCCCGCTGCTGTCGCAGGATATGGTGGAACTCCAGTTCCTAGTCGAACGACCCTGTCACGTTCCTCTGCACCATCATCCTCATCCCCGCCGTGGAGATTGACCCAAGGCAAAGGCGAAGTCGGGGAAGCTGCTCGCGGAGCTTGGGGGGAAAGGTGCCGGAAAGGGAACGGCGGCAAGCCTGCCCTTCCTGTCGACCCACGCCGCGGCGGAGCTCGACCCATCGACGCCGCCTCCGAGGTAGTCGTGGGAGGGGGTGGAGGAGTTGCTGCTGCCCGCGGAGCTCGGAGGAGAAGGAATCATGACCAACTCCTTGCCCTTCCGAGGGTCCACCACCGTGGCGGGGCTCGACCATCGGTGCCGCCTCCGGCCTGCTCGAGGTGGAGGGGCGTCGCGCGGGGAGGTGGCTGGTGGCGGCGTGAGGAGAATAATCGAGGGAGAGGAGAGAAGGCGGCGGCGTCCTCAAGCGAGAAGGGGGTCGTGCGCAGACCCTTGGCTAGGTAGGTTTTGCCCGACTGCTTTCGATCTCGTAATTTTTTTCTACCGCTAATCTATACCACTGTATAGTGTACGAGTTTTGAATGAATCTAGAATAGCAATCCTGATCGTTGGTGCTCTCAATCTAACGGTTGGGAGCAGTGGGATTTGCATGAACAGTGGCTGCTTCAAATCCATGTCTGATATTTCTAAAATTCGCTGTGTGACCCACCATCTAACCATGCTCTGGATCTTTCCACTATGGGCTGGACTACACACTTGCTCCTTTAAATTATTTATTAATTCGTACTACCTGGCTACATGTATGCATCGACCGCTTCACGAGAGACTGGCATGTGAGCCTAGCATTGCAATGTTGTATACATGATGAACTTTTTGATTTTCTTATTATTTGAAACAAGTAGTAAGGTACCTAGGATAATTAGAATGAGAAAAAAATGTGCAAATAACCTATCAAATAGTACGTTTTGACTTTTTTACTTTCTTAGCCGACATGAGATAGAGATGGTGAAAATTTATAATTAATCACACTTCTTCTTTTCACATCATTTTTCTCCAAAAAGAAAGTTTAGTATGAGTCCAATAAACAGAAGGACTTCCTAAACAATTTTTATATATATAAAAGGGCAAAGATTATATCTAATGTTTCATACAAAGAAAATCATTGTACTATGTTTATTGGGGGAATAGTTGTTATCTGGCCTTGCCAAGCCCAAAAATGATTCCACAAATGTCTATTGGATATCTGCATTTGAAGCTTCTATGAAAATTTTATCATAGTATGCGTACTTTAGTTTTTTACACTAATTTAGTACCATGCTTATACGTAATCAGCTGACGTGCAAAGCACGTACAAATTACTAATACAGTAAAAGGACACGTGCACCGCGCGGTTACTGGCCCTTCGTGCACACCTTATTGTTTCTAATTTGTCCTGATGACCAGGAAGAGGAGCACCCGTCACCACGTCGGTGGGGCAGATCAATTATATTTTCCAAGAAAAAAAGGTGCGGTGTTAATCAATGTGCCGAAGGACTGATTAACAGTGCTGAGGAGGAATTAGCTCAGATGGAAGCTTGTATCTGGTACTACATGCGTAGTCCTGGGTCCTGCGTTGATCTACTTGTCTAACCCATACCTTTGTATAAATCTATCAACAGTTCTAAGATCAAGAAAATCTGTTGTAGGAAAACAACACGTTAGGATTGCTCTTAATTAATAGAGAATGAGAAAAATAACACAACTTATCTTGATGGCATGTTGCATGGATATAATTTCTATAGTGGTAGTTGGTCGGTTAGCAAGATTCCATTACTGGGACCAAGTTTACTTTTTTTTATTCAAAAATTGTTTTTTTGGAGGGTGCGGGAAATTCGGTTTCCAAAATATTTCGACAAATCCAGCTTTTTTGCATGAAATTTTGAAATGAATTTTGAATTCAAATGTTTCTTACATCTAAATATACTTAGTTTAACACAATGCATACACGAAGCGCTTCCGATTAAATTGGTCAAGCTGGCTTCCTTACCTATCCAAGATCACTAGTTTGACTAATTGCTACGGGCACCTAAATCAATTTTTTCAAAGCGTTGGATAAAGCAAAAAAAAAGTATTTCGCACTAGAGAGAATTGAAATCGCAACGTGACACTGGCAGGTTGCACACCCTACAACTGGGTAAAGTCATTTCATATGCAATGTATGTGCCCGACTCAAAAAAATATGTAATGTATGTATATGAAGCATATTGACACGGTTTCTATCGTTTAATTTCAAAAGAACTGGGCGGTAACCAAGTTTTCGGAGACCACTGAAATTTTTGGTTTCCAGTCTGTTATTGGCCGGAGAAAAACCAATCTGGGTACATCGTCAAAATTGCAATAACCACAAGTTATCGAATTCCATCTTAAAAGTGGCTTTACTCGGCAACAGGAAAGGTTACTAAATCCTAAATGATAACGCCCACACGTGTGGCACTTATTAACATGGCCGAAACACAATCGATGTCGTTCGATTCATTTGCACGAATATTACAGTAGTTGCCATCTGGATCAAGAGCCACGTAAGCAGCCAACGTCGTTTGGGCGTTATCATTTAGTGCCACATGTGTGGGCGCTCCTCGCCCGAATGGACACACGACGCTCGCCCCAACGTGTGGGTGAAACTCCTCTTCATCCACACGACGCTCGCACGGTGATAGATGGCAACTACAGTTGTGCATATGTGACAACTATAGTTGACCATGCATGGCAACTATGGTTTGAGCACACGTGGCAACTAGTTAATCACACACGACAACTATGTTTGACCATACATGGCAACTATGGTTTGACCACACGTGACAACTCTAATTAGTTACACATGGTAACTATAATTAATGATGTATTGCAACTAATGTTAATCACATATGGCAACTATAGTAATTAAACATGACAACTATAGTTAATTACACATGGCAACTAAAGTTAATCACACATGCGTTCGCGCTCACGGGATAGGGGTGAGCAGTTGGCACACAGGGTTGTGTGGTCCATCGTAGCTGCACCCGAACGTGTGGGCAGTTTTAATGTTCGCCCACACAGGGCCGTGTCGGCTGGCTTCTGGATACAACCGGACGAGTCGTGTGGTCGGGTGTCCATTGTGCCATACGTGTGATAGTTATCGGCGTCCTACTAAATAACAACAAAATCTGTTGAGCAAAAAGCAAGCGATCTCATAACATGAAATTTTAGATTCCTCAGGAACCCCTGCACTATATCACTATTCAATATTCATTTCCGTACTCTGGGAAGGTGAACAAGTCTTGTGATCATAATTATCTTGATTGATACTTCCTAACTAAACATGGAGAGACATGCCCAATATATTTTCAGCCAACTATTTGCTGAATTAGACCGGCAGCGTTGCCCATATTTTGATGAATAGTTTTCAGTTTGGCTTGAGCGGCACAGTGGTTCGCCCATGCATTTGACCAGTTCGGCCCATGATCGATATGCAAACCTAACAGAGAGTTTAATTAGCAAATGTTTCCGCCCCGGCACGTCGGCTTGCATGCACATGGCGCAATAATGTGGGTGCCAAATCTAATACTGGTCCATATTAATCCTACTCCATATCTAATACTAGCAGATGTTCTGAATCAACCCATATGTACCGTGCAGCCATGAATCACTTATGTGGAGTTGTGGACTATGCATTATTGCATTGCATATGCGACCGGGATTTAAAATTTTACCAAAACTTTGGCGGCAACAATTTTTTTCTCATTTGGTTAGATAATTTCAGTTGTACATAAATTCAAGGTAAGTTGAAAGATAAGTTTTTCAAACTATATATTTCCAGCCCACTGGCAGAATTGCTATCCCAAACTGAAAGATTCTTTCACTCACTTTGCCCTTTCTAATACTGGTACACAATCACACACAAAATTCAGGCACGTATACAAAATGTAGTCTGTGATCCAAATTAACTAACGCTACCTCAGGTCAACTTTAGTACAAAGTTGTACAATATATTGTTAATTGGTATGGATCAGCGGGAGGGCGAACAAAAGTTTGTTTGTCAATTTAAATGGTTATTCTCTGTGCTTGACTCATAGTGTGAAGCTGGTCTATAAATGTAGTCTCCGATCCAAATTAATTAACGCTACCTCAAATCAGCTTTAGTACAAAGTTGTACTAAAGTAGTGTTAATTGATATGGATCGGAGAGAGTACGGAGAAAAGTTTGTTTGCCAATTTAAATGGTTATTCTCGGCGATTGACTCGTAGTGTGAAGCTGGTCTATAAATCATTATTTTGAATCGCATTAGCTAAATGACAGTCAACTGAATTTCAAATTGGGGTCAATCGATTTTTGAGAGTTCGCGGAGGAAAGAAAAGAGAAGAAAGGGGCTCATCGGAGGGCTACCCCATTATCTATCTTAGGGTTTAGCATGGGGGCGATGGTGGGGCTTCGCCGGAGAAAAAACTTGACACCGGAGGGGGGAGGGGGGGAGAGAGTGGGGCTAGATGGGTGGCCGGGGGTGGTGGGGGGACAGTTCAGGGGAAGGCGGTCGCGGGTGGCGGGGGCCGGCGGTTCGACCGGCGGCCCCTTTGGCAGTCTGCTGAGGAGGAGGAAGAAGGGTTATGCGCCGTAGGATCTTTGTCCAAATATAAAAGTCACATGACTTGCATGTCGCCATTCCCTTTTTACTCCCGGCACTTACTCATGGTGGAGTGAAGCTGTAGGCACTTACTAATGGAAGAGTGAAGCTAGCTGCTCTATAAACTAGATGATGCCCCGCGCGTTGCTGCGGGAATTGGTTGCAATATATTTCAATAAGATTAGATTGTGTGAAATATAAATTTTTAGATTAACAACACATGAACCAAAATTAAACATGCATATGACTTATTATATGTGATAAAATATTTATTGAATTTAAGTTGAACAATAGAATGATAATTATTCTCCCATGCATGGTTGCATGTGGTGGTGGGTCTTTATCATGCATGGTTGTATGTTATGGTGGGCCTTATCCCATCTATAATTGTATGGTGATGTGGCATGCTTGCATGTTAAGATAAATAGGTTAGTGGGGATCAATCTCTTAGGTATATAAGATATGTGCCAACCACGCAAAAGAAGATGTACTCCGCTTCCATCTTGGTGGAGTAGAGCAGAGCGCGGTATGGCGGCCTCATGGCTCCTCAAACATCCTTGTCCACCAGCAAGGCCATGGACAAGAACAAGGAATGCTACGGGTCTCCGTCTCCAGCAGGTGACCACCATCACTTACCGGTACGTACATACATACTGTATGTCCTTCACTTCAGGCGAATCTGTGATGAATTAAGTGTACGTAGGACTGTATAAATGCATGCAATTCAATAGATCGCTGGATTTTTCGCAGGCGAACCACGTGCACTGGCCGCAGCGCCGCCGTTGCGGTTAAGCACGAGGAGGAGGAGGGCGCTGACCAAGAGTGGCTGGCGTACCTGGAGCCGGCCAAGCTAGAGGTGTTCGACCAGCTGGAGCCCTGGGCCGAGGCGAACGTGGTGCCGCTCCTTAAGCCCGCGCAGGTGGCGTGGCAGCCGACGGACTTGCTGCCGGACCCGGCGTCGCTGGGCGCCGACGGCTTCCACGCGGCGTGCTCCGACATCAGCGCGCGCGCGGCCGGCCTGCCCGACGCGCACCTCGTGTGCCTCGTGGGGAACATGGTCACGGAGGAGGCGCTGCCGACGTACCAGAGCATACCCAACCGCTTCGAGGCCGTGCGCGACCTCACCGGCTCCAGCGGCACTGCCTGGGCGCGCTGGATCCGCGGCTGGTCTGCCGAGGAGAACCGGCACGGCGACGTGCTCAACAGGTACCTCTTCCTCTCCGGCCGCGTCGACATGCGGCAGGTCGAGAGGACCATCCACAACCTCATCCAGTCCGGCATGGTCATGAACGCTGCGCGGAGCCCCTACCACGGCTTCATCTACGTCGCCTTCCAGGAGCGTGCCACCTCCATCTCGCACGGCAACACAGCCCGTCACGCCAAGGAGCATGGCGACCTGGTGCTGGCCCGCATATGCGGCGCCATCGCCGCCGACGAGAAGCGCCACGAGCTGGCCTACACGCGCATCGTGGGGAAGCTGTTCGAGATCGACCCGGACGGCGCCGTGCGCGCGCTGGCGTATATGATGCGCCGCCGGATCGTCATGCCGGCGTCCCTCATGACAGACAGCCGCGATGGTGACCTCTTCGCGCACTACGCGGCCGTGGCGCAGCAGACCGGCATTTACACCGCCTCCGACTACCGTAGCATCTTGGAGCACCTGATGAAGCAGTGGGGGGTGGAAGAGCTGGCGGCGGCGGAACTCTCCGACGACGGGAGGCGTGCGCGGGAGTACGTGTGCGCCTTGCCCCACAAGATCCGCAGGTTGGAGGAAAAGGCTCACGAGCGCAGCGGCCAGAAAGCCCAGCCTGCAACATCGGCCCCGTTTAGCTGGATCTTTGATAAGCCTCTCAACAACAGCATGGGGTAATCAAATTATTACTTTCATATACCCTAAATATCGTTTAAATCATTATTTTTCGATCCAGCCTTTGAGATGAAGTATTCTTCATCTCTACTTTGCCACTGTCGGCGCCACTATGAGTACTTTTTTTCTGATCAGGTTGAAGTTATGAGTATGGTATTGTACTACTATATTTTCGTAAGTTGTTTTATCACATTCTAAAAATAAATATAATACAAGGAGAGTGAAAGTTGTATTCGTGTATGTCTATTTATCAATGTAACATCCTAATTCTTTTTTTCTTTGGCTGCAAAATGTAACATCGTAATTCTAACTGAGAGTCATCCAAAGTCCAAACTAACTGAAATTAATAAGTGATCCTACGTCCATCCTGCAAAAAGAATTTATCATCCTTTCTTTCTTCACTAAGAAGCGACTAGGGTAAGCATCAAACCATTTCCCGCCATCCACCACCGTGGGCAATGAGTTTCTGGGCTCCCCTCCTGTGCAAGCCTCTTCAGCATGTGAGGTGCAGGAATCTCGGTGCCAGCTCGTAGATATGTTAGGGTTAGGGTTCCACAGTGGCACATCATTGATGGTCGCACCAATAACATGTTGAATTAGTTTACCATGAGCTTTTTCTCCAGTTTGACAGTGGCGTCCAGGGCTCATGAGCGTAGATTCCTGTAGTCCTTTCTAGAAGATGGGGCTGGAGTTTCCGTGGTATGTCGACGCACTAGCGCCAACAACTTTTCACTGCTGTTTGGTCCTCTGGCTGCATCCCTATCACGTTGTTTCATCCTCGTGGACCGGCAAGATGCTCATGAGATATAACCCAAGTCTGGCTCTTGAATTTGCGACTCTTCCAATTGTGACGGCTTCTTTTCCATTGCACTAGTATGGCTGAACCGTGAATACCATCCGCATCAACAACTTCAGGTTGGCTCTATTGATGGAGTTGCATGCGGGCGCCGGGGGGGGGGGGGGGATGGATGTAGGTCTCATCATGGATTTTTGATGTAATTTTATTTGTTTTCTTGAGTTGCTTGCACTTCTAGTCTAGTTAATCCAAGTTTTTATTTTAAAAAATCCCAAGTTCATACAAAATAAACTACTAGTGAAAAATAATAATTTGCAAAAATAAACTAAGCTTCACCTCGCATGTTAGACTATCAAAAATAATTTCACAAGAAAGTGTATGTAAACACAAACATAAGAAAGATTTTTTTATAGAGAAAAGGTGTGAGCCCGACTTTATAAATAAAGCCACAAGGCAAGATCCGAAACACATAGATGTAACTATAGGAAGGATAGGTTCAAATAGCTGCTCATGCAGTAGGGAATACAGTAGGAGAAATGCAGACCAATAACCTATGGACAATGACTAAGAGAAGGAAACAACATCACGAAAGCGTAAGGCCGACTGGGAGTCCCGATCTCGATTGATAAGTTCAGCCACCATAGCCTTCACACGATAAATCGGGAGCTCCGTCGCGTCCTTGTCCCCAGAGGCGGAGCGTGACACAAAATATAGGAGGGGCCGAAGGTTTACAGTGCCAAACAACGATATTCAAGTGCAAATAAATAACATGGTCTTTCAGGCTTTGTAAGCGTAGAATAATTAGAGAAGTACCATACACTAGTATATACTCCCTCCGTCCAAAAATACTTGTCAGGAAAATTAATAAAAATGGATGTATCTAGAATTAAAATACGTCTAGATACCTCCATTTCTCAGACGAGCATTTCTGGACGGAGGGAGTACATATCTAAAGAGATAACGGGATGGAACCGAAGAGCTAAAGAGATATTTTAGGAGGGAAAATAATTGGAGATTTCTTTTAGAGTAAAAAGAATTTGAGAACTAGGTGGGATTTTTTATCCTGAGGATTGGAAATTCTTTACCTGGCAGATTGGAAAGATTTTTTTAGGCATGTCAGATTGGAAAGTGGTAGCTAGTAGGTACTTGTTGGTGCATTGCACTGCACGTTCGGCCACAGTGCACTGCCCACAACGCAGCAAAAATAGGCTAGGCCTAGTAAAAACAGCCGGATGGAATGGATCTAATGGGCCATATACACTGCTAATTGTATTTTGCATTTTTGGAAGGTCGGCCCATGGCCCTGTATGGTCCCAAGAGGATCCGCCTGTGCTTGTCCACAGCTTTAACCGACGGCTTCCACTGTTGTAAAAAGTTAAGTAATTTAAATAGACAATCAGCATGCATGTATATATAGTTACTATTCATCACCCAGGGTGCAGAATAAGTTATTCTTCATTCGAGATAATCTTACAATTGTTTCATAAATAAATTAAATTTCGAATACAAGTAGTTATATTCATAGTGATTCCCTACATAAAATTTGGCATAAGAAAACAAAAATATAGATCATAAGACAAGAAATATAGCATTTAATGTATATTTTACATTATGTTTTTACGGTGATTATATATTCTCTTACGTTCTCTTTTTACATTTGAAATAAGATAAAACTTATGGAACGTAAAATTATGGTGCATTGATGATAAAATAGAGGGAGGTGAAGAATAACTATTCCTCACACAGGATGAAGAATAGTCAATCCCCCTATATATTTTATGTTCGTAAATTTTGTCTTATTTTTGACGTAAAAAGAGACCGTAAGAAAATATATAATCGTCGTAAAAAATATTTTTTATTATGTAATATTACAAACATAAAAATATAATGTAAATACACATAAACTGCAAATTTTCTTGTGTTTTGACCTATTTTTTTATTTTTTTTATTTGAATTCCAAGCGTAATTTAATTATGAAATGATCGTAAGATTACATCGGGTGAAGAATAACTTATTCTGCATCCTGAGTGATGAATAGTATCTGCAGTAGCTGCAGTCAATGCTATCCGCACCTTTTGTTTGCATCAAGATTAGCACCTTTGGCAGAAGGGGAAGCCATCGACCAAAGGGGAAGCCATGTGCACTGCTTTTCAAGCTGTTGGACGAAAAAGGAAGCCTAGACTCTGCATGGTCAGATTTATTTGTGGTTTGTTTGCAGCTGTTTTTCAACATTGAGACTAGCGCATGGAACATTTTTGGAAAGCTATTACGTAGGCTTTGTTTACTTGCTATGCTCAAAGGGTTCCATTTTTTTTAGCAAAATGACAGGCCATCATCCGTCTATAGAGTAAAGGTTCAGAACTTTTGAATGATGTGGCTGAAAAGAATCGTGTGTCGAGCCTGAAAGACATCATCAATTGAAACCAAGTTTATCATAAAGGAAATGCATCTCCATTTACTTCTGTGTCTAGCTGCAATAACACGGTGATGGGCGTTGCTTGTGAAATTACCTTTTTCTTGCATTTTCAGTATACGCACGAATCGGGTCAATGCGCACAGCCAGGTCATTTCCCCCTTTTTTTTGCACCTTTTTGGTCTTTTTCTGCATGAAGCTCCTGTTTCCGATTTCTTTTTATTGGACAAAAACTGCTGAAAAGGTGACTACGTTGTTTCGAATGGTAGTATTAGAACGTCAAATCCTTCTATGCATGTCCGTGCGTACAGTGTCAGGTGAGTGTTCCTCCCATATACAGTATAATGTTGCTAGAAACAAATTACCATTTAGTGTGTGATGTAGCCTTGTCAAGATCTATATGACATCACTCACCCCTTCATCTCCTGCATCTACGTTTACATAGATCTTCAGAAGAAGGCAAGTGTGTTGTCGCTTAACATATTTGAAAAAAATGCTTTAATTTCATCGTTGCGACAGGGTAGGCTCGGACAAGCAGCTATGGAGCGACGTACATGAGGATTCAATATATATAGGGCAATACAATCCCGTCCATAGGATCAGTAACACTCTCTTCAAATCAGTTTTGCGTGTTTTCTATCGTTCAAGAATCGTTTAAGTACCACAAACTAGCTGTTGACCTGAACCTGATAACAATGAGCTTGAAAACAGTGCGTCATTTGATCTGCTTCAGTCGGAGACGGGTGCTGACGAAGATCAACGAGGGTACACACTTATAGCCCGTTTATTGGAGCGCAAGTATCGATTGGGAACCTCTTCACCACCATTGACGACAACCTCTTTCCATTATTTATACTCGACCAATGGATATAGAGAAGCCCTCCTGTGGGTCCACCCTGTTCATCACCAGTTTTTCAAAAGCGATTGGTCAACTTACTAACCCCAGCATGTGTGGTGCTCCGTGCAGTCACATGCCAACATGCCATGCACCCATATGAGATACACTGTAGCGTCATCCTCTGACTACGCTTCCCGGCCCTCGGGTCAATCTCCATTGTCTATATACTTGTCCAATGGATATACACAGGCCCATATGCGTCCACCCTGTTTGTCACCAGTTTTATAAAAGTTACTGGTCAACTTACTAACACCAGCGTGCGTGGTGCTCGGTGCAATCACATGATGGTTGATGTAATGGTAGTTGGTTCTGAAAGTTTGAGTTAAACATCCTGCAGTATGTAGATTCTCTGCCGCTGGACTCGGCGTCGGCGTCAGCTGCTCTGGGCGCGTCGTCATTGTCTGAAGCGGAGGAGGATGAGGACGAGGTGATGATGCCCGCCATGCGACGGGCCTCGGGAACTGCTCCTCCTGGAGTCGTGCTGCTCTCTCCGCCGCTGTCGACCGCTGCCTTCTCATCTTTGCGGCGATGATGTCAGGCGTACATCTCTGTGGACGTGTACGAGAGGCGGATGGCGGTGCGGAGGTCCTTGTCGTCGTCACTAGCCGGGGGAAGTGGCTGTGGCGCGGATCTGCTCGATCCTCCCATGGATACGCGGTTGTTAGCTGCTTCCGCCGCCCGCTTCTTTGCGAGCCGATACGCGCAGCCCACGGACTCCGGTTGCGGTTCCGCCGGCAACATCACCTAGCGGCACTCTGGAGGGGTTGGTGCGGGCGATGCTGAGTGCTACTTGGCAGGGGCCGGAAGGGAGCGCGACGGACGAGCGTGGGGTGCGGCAGACGTACTGCTCCCCACCCGGCCAGCCACCGACGCCCCAGAAGAGGAGCCACCGCCCCGATACATCAGCGAGCAGCGGAGGGCAATGCGGAGAGCTAGCTCCTCCTCGTCGGGTGTGGACGAGCCATCGGAATCCTTGGAGGCCTTGAGCCACTCCAGTAGGTCGGATTCACTGTCAGATATGGCGGGGGAGAGCTGAGGGCACCCATCAATTCCCCCCGTGTCGTCTCCTCTGGCGACTCGGGGGCAAGCCCTACCGCGCCGCCGCCGGCACCTCCCCCCACCCCTCCTCTGCTTCGCCGTTGCCGGAGGGGACGCGGGCTAAGCCGCGCGTGCCCCTGGGATGGTGGCGGCGAGGCTCTCGCGGCTGGGTTCACGCAGATCTGAGGCGGCTGACTCCCATCGTGGTGGCCCGTGTGCCGGCTGGCTCGGGCGTCCGGCGTCGGATCCAGGGCTGCTACCTCCCGTCGCGATGGCCGGTGTGCCGGCTGGCTCCTGTGGCCATGTCTTGCGGTGCAGGCAGGCCCATCGTGGGCGCTGGGGGCGGATCTGGGTCGCCCTGCGCGACGTGACGACGCCGGGGGCGCGGTGCCGGCCTCCCGTGCTCTGGTGGTCTGTCCTGGGCGGGTGCGGCGACATCCTTCGTGTGGCCCCGCTGATCTGGATGTTTGCCGGTGGTGCGTTCCGCTGGACTGGCTGGATCCGGTTGGATCGGCCCGTGGTTGTCCGGCTTGGGCAAAGGAGGGTGGTGGTGAGTACTGCTAGTGGAGGTGGTGGTGATGGGAGGTGGTGGCGGTGCTGCTGCAGCAGGTCTTGATCTCACTAACTTCTATTGGCGCCGCGGGCGCTTCGGGTCTGGTCTCCGACGGGTGCGCGGTGGCGCGTGTGGGGCGTGCCGCCGCACCTGATGTATGGCTCCAGCTCGGACCATGGTGGTTCCTGGCCTCGGGTAGTGCTCCTCTGCTCCTTGCCGGCATGGTGCACGGCAGGGCATGGCGGCCTGCGCTGCGTCCAGGGGCCTGCGTTCGATCGGCCGTTGATGGATCTGGCGCCTAGTGCTGACGTTTGGTGCCGGTGGTCTCCGCAGGGTGCGGTTGGCTCCGGTGGCTTGTCGTGCTTCTTCGTCTCTCGAAGGGTTCGATGGTGGTGGTGGTCAGGTGCTGTCTTGTTGTAGGGATGTGCTCAAACTCCGGATGAGAACCCTGCATCGACTATGTCGATGCCGGCGGCAACGACGTTTATGGATGTCGTTTTCCTTGCAGGAGGTGCCGTTGTGGAGCTCCAGCACCTACAACTTCTTCTTTGTGGTCTCCGGGTGAAAACCTAAGATCAGGCAATGCTGGATCGGATGGCGGTGTTGTGTCCTCGGCAACACTACCTCCTCGGAGGCATCATCTTGGAGACCCAAACGATGGCTTCTGTTGTTGCGTGTGGTTGAGGGTGGCCCGCGTGCTGGTGGAGCTGGGGCCTGCTCAGGACCGATGGTGGTGTGTTCTTCTTCATGTGTTTCTCTTTGGCTGCCCTACGTGTGGTCTCCGGCCTGGTTCTATGCATGCTCATGACCCTGTTCTGTTGAGGCGAGCCTCGGGCTCTTGGACTTGTCTTGGTTCATCTTTGCTCAATGACGACGCAATGACGCCTCCCCGACTTGCTAATCGTCTTGAACTTCCGTGGCGGAGCGCTCAGTCAAGGTTCGTGTTAAGTTTTGGCACAAGGTTCGTGTTAAGCTTTGGCACTCGCTGATTGTGGATGCTCCTCTGTTGTGCCGTGGGGTTTGATACGCACACCGGTGCGGTGCGTTAGGCTGTTTGTAGAGTCTTGGTATTGTGATCCCTTGACGCACCCTTCATCTACCTGATCCTGTTAGTATGCTAGCTAGGTCTTGCCTTATGTTGGGCGTCCTGCTCCTCTCCTTTCCTTGTAACACTTGTTACTTGTCTGGTTTTCGGCTCGGTTTTCCTCATAAACGGGGTCATTTTGTTAAGGTTTTCGATCCGGTTTTCCTTATAAACTGGATCACTCTCCTGGCATTATGGCCACTTTGAGCAATATATTCATGTGGAGGGACTCCTCCCCCGGTGATTCTCAAAAAAAAGATATGGCGGGGGAAGATGAAGTGGATATATTTCGGGGAGAAATGGAGAGGCCGGGAGTGTGCGGACTGAGTTTGATTAGGGTTTGCTCATCGGTCGTCATATATTTGTGGAGGCTGGATTTGGGTCATTGCGGGCCATAGAGGACTAGGCCGACGTGGCGGGCGCGCCCGGATGCCCCCATATCTGCCCCATATTTGGGCTGGATATGAGGGGCACCCGGTCAGCCCGGGCGTTTGAGGTCAGTTTGAGGCGCCCGTGTAGGTCAATTTTTTGTGACCGGTCAGTGACCGGGCGGGCCTCCCAGACGTTTGAGGAGGGTTTGGAACGCCCGGCTGTAGATGCTCTTAGATAGCCATGTCCTTCACAGGCTCAGCGTCATTTTGATCCAAGTTCACTCGTTCCCGGCTCTGGTTACATGGGCGGCAACTGCAACTCCGGTTGCTCTGCCTCGTCCTCCGCCTCTGTGTCAAGTTCAGCGAAAATCTCGTCGGCCCGCCCGTTCCTGCCGGATGAACTATCGGTTGGCCTTAAATAGGCCTTATCCTGGAGTACTCCATGATGGCGTGCTACTCCGCCATTTCCGCCGCTTGGGTGACTACAAACACCGCCATGGTGTCCTCCATGCTGAGACGCGTAGTCGGTGCCAACTCGTCTCTCATCCTCCTCCAGATCCGGCACCTCCATCCGAACCTGCTGCTGCTCCAGCTCCTCCTCCTGCTCCTCCTCGTCCGGCTCTCGCGAGTCCAGAGGCAGGCCGACTATGATGCGGGCGGTGCACCTCGCCTAGATCTCCTCCTCAAACTGGAACAGGCGCCCACAAGTGTAGGTGTTGCTCGCGGTCGACGTTCACCCCATAGTAAAACCGCATATAAGATTGGCCTGAAGTTAAAATTTGTAAAGTTTGACCAGCTTTATAGAGAGAAAAATCAACAGTTTTCTAAAAATCTAGATTTGCCCAAAAATCAAACATTGACAAGTACAAAATCCACAAAAAAATATTTTTTGTGAAGATAAGTTTCATATTATATTACTTTAGTATTGTTGATGTTGATTTTTGATAATGCAAATATCGTCAAAACATTACGGAGTTTGACTTCCGACAATTCTTATATGCAAAGGTGGAAAGGACGTAAGGAGTACATGAAATCTACTAGCATACAGAATTCGGATGATAAGTACTTGTTTGGGCCGTCAGGAAATCAAGTGTGGAGAACAAATTCTATCGTGTGAGCAACTGAGCATGTTGGGGAAATGATGGGTGGTGCACGAGGAATTTGTCTAAACTCTGACGAAAAAAGAATTCTGAACTCTGAAGTTGTTTCCCTAGTACTCCACGTCCTCTAAGTATGTATACGTTCTACTATCTACTAGCGGGATCCTTTCCTCGGTTTTGATAGGCGTAGAGGTTGGCCGGATCATGGTTATGCTGCGACTATTTATCCGGATATGTATTTGTGCTATGCCGAATTCTAACATATGTATGTCCGGATAATACAACTGTTTAGGCCGTTGAAAAATCACGTGCTGCAGTCAATGCTATCTACACTTTTTGTTTGCATCAAGATTAGCACCTTTGGGAGGATAAGGTTTCGATTTTGTGAATTATTGGTGTGCTCATTGACCAAAGAGGAAGCCATGTGCACTGCTTTTCAAGCTGTTGGACAAAAAAGAAATCCTAGACTCTGCATGGTCAGATTTATTTGTGGTTTCTTTGCAGCTGTTTTTCAACATTAAAACTAGCGCATGAAACATTTTTGGAAAGCTATTACGTAGGCTTTGTTTGCCTGCTATGCTCAAAGGGCTCCATCTTTTTTTTAGCAAAATGACAGGCCATCATCCGTCTATAGAGTAAAGGTTGGGAACTTTTGAATGATGTGGCGGCGTGGCCGAGGCGGCGCCGGAGCGGTGGGCGTCGCGGTTCCGGCGGGTCTGCATCTACTGCGGCAGCGCCAAGGGGTGCAAGGCCAGCTACCAGGACGCCGCTGGGAGAGAGAGAGGGAGCTAGCCATGGCCGCCGTTGCGCCTGGACTCAATCTGGAGCTCAGCCATGGTCAACATAAGTACTAATTTGTCAGCCATGGTCAGCCTGGGTCACTGTCAAATGGGCCCATGTGGTCAGTCTAAGTACTAATTGGTTTAGATTTAAGTCAGTGACTAAATTTTAAAAAAGTTTAAAAAATTGAGAATATTTATTGAGATTGACATGTGGGCCCTACATGTCATAGCGGTCAACATAACAGTCAATCTGACGGAGTTGGCCATTGTGCCACATCAACGCTTACGAATGGGCCCAACCTGTCAGAAAGGGGTTAGACGAGCCGAATCAGCCACTTTTCAAACATGGTAGTTTTTAGTTAAAAATTAGTCAAAAAATGGTAGTTTTCGGCACAAATTTGTAAAATGGTAGCTTGTAGGCACGGTTGCGCGAAATGTGTTAGTTTTTTGTTAAATACTACATGCATGCCGTGACTTCAAAGATGTCATGGCTGTCCGTGTGGCAGAAAATGACAATGTCGTCCGCATAGAGAGATATGCTCGAAGCCGCATGCTGAGTAGTAAGGCCCTCCACTATGTGTTCGGTGCCAGAAATTTAAAAAGTTTGCCATATACACTTCGATGCCAAATGTAAAAAGTTTAGCACCGGCACCACAACGTGAAGGATTTGGCACCCATCCACCTCTAGCCCACCTACGTATAAACTAGTAATATATCAGCTTAAAGCAGTGTCTCGCCGGTGGTGCCTCGCATGCAAAAGTACAGTAGCTGCCTAGTTTATTGCCTCAACGAAATATGGCGTCGGAGCAAGTAGAGGAATCGATGCCCTGAAATTTTTATTTGGCATCGGCTGGGCTATGTAGGGCACCGGTGCCAAATGTTCAAAAAGTGAATTTG
Source organism: Triticum urartu (assembly GCF_056163025.1). Lineage (NCBI taxonomy): Eukaryota > Viridiplantae > Streptophyta > Magnoliopsida > Poales > Poaceae > Triticum > Triticum urartu. The sequence goes on along the minus strand of NC_141874.1, from coordinate 46,342,507 downwards.
GCATCGGTTTTGGCCTACATAGTGAAGGGCCTAAGGCGATGGAGGAGGCTGAGATCCACCGCGTGTAGCAGCATGGTGTTGAGGACGTCTACACAACCAATTCAAATCCCTCCCTCCTGGGCCTGGAACAGTTTAAGACATCTCAAATTGTAGTCTAGAATGTATTGAGGAGACATGTAAAACAAGCCACATGTATGTATATATATATATATACATATATATATATCAAAGACAACCATTTTCTTGGTTCTAAATAGCATAATACCGGATGATAAGTACTTGTTTGGGCCGGAGGGAGTATGACTCAACTTTTCCAACATGGCATTGAACGTACTAGACGCAAAACAAAAAATTAGATAGTAGAGGCGGTGCTCAAGAATCGGACCTGGCAGCTCGTTCCTCGGCCGGCTAACTGCAACCTCATTGACTGCAAATGAGTTTTCAAGCTCAAATACCGTGCTGATGGTTCTGTTGATCGTCACAAGGCGCGGTTGGTCATAAAGGGGTTCAAGCAACGCCATGGAATCGATTATACAGAGATGTTCAGTCTAATCATTAAACACACAACTATTCGATTGATCTTATCCATTGCAGTTTCACACGGCTGGATGCTTCGTCAGTTAGACATGCAGAATGCGTTTCTCCATGGTATTCTCGAAGAAGATGTCTACATGAAACAATCCCCGGGGTATGTTGATCCACGGCTTCCGCGTCATGTGTGCAAACTGGACAAATCACTGTCTGGTCTCAAACAGTCTCCCCGCACTTGGTTCTCTCGCCTCAGCACAAAGCTTCTAGAGCTTGGTTTCCATCCATCTCTTGATGATTCGTCTCTGTTTATTTATCAGCAAGGGGGGGTGTGCATCTACATGCTGATTTATGTCGACGATATCATCATCACCGGTTCGTCAAGCCAAGCTATAACTGTTGGGGAACGTAGTAATTTTAAAAAAATTCCTACGCACACGCAAGATCATGATGATGCATAGCAACGAAAGGGAGAGTGTGATCTATGTACCCTTGTAGACCGACAGCGGAAGCGTTAGCACAATGCGGTTGATGTAGTCGTACGTCTTCACGGCCCGACCGATCAAGTACCGAAACTACGGCACCTCCGAGTTTTAGCACACGTTCAGCTCGATGACGATCCCCGGACTCCGATCCAGCAAAGTCTCGGGGAAGAGTTCCGTCAGCACGACGGCGTGGTGACGATCTTGATGTTCTACCGTCGCAGGGCTTCGCCTAAGCACCGCTACAATATTATCGAGGATTATGGTGGAAGGGGGCACCGCACGGCTAAGAAAACGATCACGTGGATCAACTTGTGTGTCTACGGGTGCCCCCTGCCCCCGTATATAAAGGAGTAAGGGGAGGAGGCCGGCCGGCCCTATAGGCGCGCCAAGGAGGAGTCCTCCTCCTAGTAGGAGTAGGACTCCTACTAGGAGGGGGAAAGGAAGTGGGGAGGGAGAAGGAAAGGGGGGCGCCCCCCCCCCTCTCCTAGTCCAATTCGGACCAGGGGGGAGGAGGCGCGCGGTCCACCCTGGCTGCCCTTCTCTCTCTCCACTAAGGCCCATATGGCCCATTACTTCTCCCGCGGGGGTTCCGGTAACCCTCTGGTACTCCGGTTTTCTTCGAAATCACCCGGAACACTTCCGGTGTCCGAATATAGTCATCCAATATATCAATCTTTATGTCTCGACCATTTCAAGACTCCTCGTTATGTCCGTGATCACATCCGGGACTCTGAACTAACTTCGGTACGTCAAAACTCATAAAATCATAATATAACTGTCATCGAAACTTTAAGCGTGCGGACCCTACAGGTTCGAGAACAATGTAGACATGACCGAGACATGTCTCCGATCAATAACCAATAGCGGAACCTGGATGCTCCTATTGGCTCCCACATATTCTATGAAGATCTTTATCGGTCAGACCGCATAACAACATACGTTATTCACTTTGTCATCAGTATGTTACTTGCCCGAGATTCGATCGTTGGTATCTCAATACCTAGTTCAATCTCGTTACCGGCAAGTCTCTTTACTCGTTCTGTAATACATCATCTCGCAACTAACTCATTAGTTGCAATGCTTGCAATGCTTATGTGATGTGCATTACCGAGAGGGCCTAGAGTTACCTCTCCGACAATCGGAGTGACAAATCCTAATCTAGAAATACGCCAACCCAACATGTACCTTTGGAGACAACTGTAGAGCTCCTTTATAATCGCCCAGTTACGTTGTGACGTTTGGTAGCACACAAAGTGTTCCTCCAGCAAACGGAAGTTGCATAATCTCATAGTCATAGGAACATGTATAAGTCATGAAGAAAGCAATAGCAACATACTAAATGATCGGGTGCTAAGCTAATGGAATGGGTCATGTCAATCACATCATTCTTCTAATGATGTGATCCCGTTAATCAAATAACAACTCTTTTGTTCATGGTTAGGAAACATAACCATCTTCGATTAACGAGCTAGTCAAGTAGAGGCATACTAGTGATACTCTGTTTGTCTATGTATTCACACATGTATGATATTTCCGGTTAATACAATTCTAGCATGAATGATAAACATTTATCATGATATAAGGAAATAAATAATAACTTTATTATTGCCTTTAGGGCATATTTCCTTCAGTCTCCCACTTGCACTTGAGTCAATAATCTAGTTCACATTGCCATGTGATTCAACATTAATAGTTCACATCACCATGTGATTAACACCCATAGTTCACATCGTCATGTGACCTACACCTAAAGGGTTTACTAGAGTCAGTAATCTAGTTCACATCGCTTATGTGATTAACACCCAATGAGTACTAAGGTGTGATCATGTTTTGCTTGTGAGATAATTTTAGTCAACGGGTCTGTCACATACAGATCCGTAAGTATTTTGCGAATCTCTATGTCTACAATGCTCTGCACGGAGCTACTCTAGCTAATTGCTCCCACTTTCAATATGTATCTAGATCGAGACTTAGAGTCATCCAGATTTGTGTCAAAACTTGCATCGACGTAACTTTTTACGACGTACCTTTTGTCATCTCCATAATCGAGAAATATTTCCTTATTCCACTAAGGATAATTTTGACCGATGTCCAGTGATCTACTCTTAGATCACTATTGTACTCCCTTGCTTAACACAGTGTAGGGTATACAATAGATCTGGTACACAGCATGGCATACTTTATAGAACCTATGGCTGAGGCATAGGGAATGACTTTCATTCTCTTTCTATCTTCTGCCGTGGTCGGGCTTTGAGTCTTACTCAATTTCACACCTTGTAACACAGCCAAGAACTTCTTTCTTTGACTGTTCCATTTTGAACTACTTCAAAATCTTGTCAAGGTATGTACTCATTGATAAAACTTATCAAGCGTCTTGATCTATCTCTATAGATTTTGATGCTTAATATGTAAGCAGCTTCACCGAGGTCTTTCTTTAAAAAAAACTCCTTTCAAACACTCCTTTATGTTTTGCAGAATAATTCTACATTATTCCCGATCAACAATATGGCATTCACATATATTTATCAGAAATGTTGTAGTGCTCCCACTCACTTTCTTGTAAATACAGACTTCACCGCAAGTGTGTATAAAACTATATGCTTTGATCTACTCATCAAAGCGTATATTCCAACTCTGAGATGCTTGCACCAGTCCATAGATGGATCGCTGGAGTTTGCACATTTTGTTAACACCTTTAGGATTGACAAAACCTTCTGGTTGCATCATATACAATAAATCCATTAAGGAATGCAGTTTTGTTTATCCATTTGCCAGATTTCATAAAATGCGGCAATTGCTAACATGATTCGGACAGACTTAAGCATAGATACGAGTGAGAAACTCTCATCGTAGTCAACACCTTGAACTCGTCGAAAACCTTTTGCGACAATCCTAGCTTTGTAGATAGTAACACTACTATCAGCGTCCGTCTTCCTCTTGAAGATCCATTTAATCTCAATGGCTTGCCGAACATCGGGCAAGTCAACCAAAGTCCATACTTTGTTCTCATACATGGATCCTATCTCAGATTTCATGGCCTCAAGCCATTTTGCGGAATTTGGGCTCATCATCGCTTCCTCATAGTTCGTAGGTTCGTCATGGTCAAGTAGAATGACCTCCAGAACAAGATTACTGTACCACTCTGGTACGGATCTCACTCTGGTTAACCTACGAGATTCAGTAGTAACTTGATCTGAAGTTACATGATCATCATCATTAGCTTCCTCACTAATTGGTGTAGTAGTCACAGGAACAGATTTCTGTGATGAACTACTTTCCAATAAGGGAGAAGGTACAATTACCTTATCAAGTTCTACTTTCCTCCCACTCACTTTTTTCAAGAGAAACTCCTTCTCTAGAAAGGATCCACTCTTAGCAACGAATGTCTTGCCTTCGGATCTGTGATAGAAGGTGTACCCAACAGTCTCCTTTGGGTATCCTATGAAGACATATTTCTCCGATTTGGGTTTGAGTTTATCAGGATGAAACTTTTTCATATAAGCATCACAATCCCAAACTTTAAGAAACGACAACTTTAGTTTCTTGCCAAACCATAGTTCAGATTGTGTCGTCTCAACGGACTTAGATGGTGCCCCTTTTTAACGTGAATACAGCTGTCTCTAATGCATGATCCCAAAACGATATTAGTAAATCGGTAAGAAACATTATAGATTATACTATATCCAATAAAGTATGGTTATGACGTTCGGACACACCATTATGTTGTGGTGTTCCAGGTGGCATGAGTTTGTGAAACTATTCCACATTGTTTTAATTGAAGACCAAACTCGTAACTCAAATATTCGTCTCTGCGATCAGATCGTAGAAACTTTATTTTCTTGTCACGATGATTTTCCACTTCACTCTGAAATACTTTGAACTTTTCAGACTTATGTTTCATCAAGTAGATATACTCATATCTGCTTAAATCATCTGTGAAGGTCAGAAAATAATGATACTTGTCGCGAGCTTTAATATTCATCGGACCACATACATTAGTATGTATGATTTCCAACAAATCTGTTGCTCACTCCATTGTTCCGGAGAATGGAGTCTTTAGTCATCTTGCCCATAAGGAATGGTTCGCAAGCACCAAGTAATTCATAATCAAGTGATTCCAAAATCCCATCAGCATGGAGTTTCTTCATGCGCTTTACACCAATATGACCTAAACGGTAGTGCCACAAATAAGTTGCACTATCATTATTAACTTTGCATCTTTTGGCTTCAATATTATGAATATGTGTATCACTACGTTGGAGATCCAATGAACCATTTTCATTGGGTGTGTAACCTATAAGGTTTTATTCATGTAAACAAAACAACAATTTATTCTCTTACTTAAATGAATAACCGTATTACAATAAACATGATCAAATCATATTCATGCTCAACGCAAACACCAAATAACACTTATTTAGGTTCAATACTAATCCCGAAAGTATAGGGAGTGTGCGATGATGATCATATCAATCTTGGAACCACTTCCAACACACATCGTCACTTCACCCTTAACTAGTCTTTGTTTATTCTGCAACTCCCGTCTCGAGTTACTAATCTTAGCAACTGAACTAGTATCTAATACTGAGGGGTTGCTATAAACACTAGTAAAGTACACATCAATAACATGTATATCAAATATACTTATGTTCACTTTGCCATCCTTCTTATCCGCCAATCACTTGGGTTAGTTCCGCTTCCAGTGACCAGTCCCTTTGTAGTAGAAGCACTTAGTCTCAGGCTTAGGACCATACTTGGGCTTCTTCACTTGAGCAGCAACTTGCTTGCTGTTTTTCTTGAAGTTCCCCTTTTTCCCTTTGCCCTTTTCTTGAAACTAGTGATCTTGTCAACCATCAACACTTGATGCTCTTTCTTGATTTCTACCTTCATCGATTTCATCATCATGAAAAGCTTGGGAGTCGTTTTTGTCATCCCTTGTATACTATAGTTCATCATGAAGTTCTACTAACTTGGTGATGGTGACTAGAGAATTCTGTCAATCACTATCTTATCTGAAAGATTAACTCCCACTTGATTCAAGCGATTGTAGTACCCAGACAATCTGAGCACATGCTCACTAGTTGAGCGATTCTCCTCCATCTTTTAGCTATAGAACTTGTTGGAGACTTCATATCTCTCAATTCGGGTATTTGCTTCAAATATTAACTTCAACTCCTGGAACATCTCATATGGTCCATGATGTTCAAAACGTCTTTGAAGTCCCGATTCTAAGCCATTAAGCATGGTGCACTAAACTATCAAGTAGTCATCATATTTAGCTAGCCAAACGTTCATAACGTCTGCATCTGCTCCTGCAATAGGTCTGTCACCTAGCGGTGCATCAAGGACATAATTCTTCTGTGCAGCAATGAGGATAAACCTCATATCACGGATCCAATCCGCATCATTGCTACTAACATCTTTCAACACAATTTTCTCTAGGAACATATCAAAATAAACACAGGGAAGCAACAACGCGAGCTATTGATCTACAACATAATTTGCAAAATACTACCAGAACTAAGTTCATGATAAATTTAAGTTCAATTAATCATATTACTTAAGAACTCCCACTTAGATAGACATCCCTCTAATCCTCTAAGTGATCACATGATCCAAATCAACTAAACCATGTCCGATCATCACATGAAATGGAGTAGTTTCATTGGTGAACATCACTATGTTGATCATATCTACTATATGATTCACGCTCGACCTTTCGGTCTCCGTGTTCCGAGGCCATATCTGCATATGCTTGGCTCGTCAAGTATAACCTGAGTATTCCGCGTGTGCAACTGTTTTGCACCCGTTGTATTTGAACGTAGAGCCTATCACACCCGATCATCACGTGGTGTCTCAGCACGAAGAACTTTCGCAACGGTGCATACTTAGGGAGAACACTTCTTGATAATTAGTGAGAGATCATCTTAAAATGCTACCGTCAATCAAAGCAAGATAAGATGCATAAAAGATAAACATCATATGCAATCAAAATATGTGACATGATATGGCCATCATCATCTTGCGCCTTTGATTTCCATCTCCAAAGTACTATCATGATCTCTATTGTCACCAGCATGACACCATGATCTCCATCATCTTGATCTATATCAATGTGTCGTCACGTGGTCGTCTCGCCAACAATTGCTCTTGCAACTATTGCTATCGCATAGCGATAAAGTAAAGCAATTATCGGGCGCTTGCATCTTATGCAATAGTGAGACAACCATAAGGATTTTGCCAGTTGCCCATAACTTCAACAAAACATGATCATCTCATACAACAACTTATATCTCATCATGTCTTGACCATATCACATCACAACATGCCCTACAAAAACAAGTTAGACGTCCTCTACTTTGTTGTTGCAAGTTTTACGTGGCTGCTACGGGCTTAGCAAGAACCGTTCTTACCTACGCATCAAAAACCACAACGATAGTTTGTCAAGTTGGTGCTGTTTTAACCTTCACAAGGACCGGGCGTAGACACACTCGGTTCAACTAAAGTTGGAGAAACTGACACCCGCTAGCCACCTGTGTGCAAAGCACGTCGATAGAACCAGTCTCGCGTAAGCGTACGCGTAATGTCGGTCCGGGCCGCTTCATCCAACAATACCGCCGAACCAAAGTATGACATGCTGGTAAGCA